>NW_022589732.1:13640915-13849275 GCF_004348235.1 Phoca vitulina | reverse complement strand
ATATATATATATATATATATATATATATATATATATATATATATCTTCTTTCATGGAGTTCAAGTCTTTTGCCCATTTTTTTCAACTGCTTTGTCTTCTTAATATAGAATTTTTAAGTTTTGGATACAAGTCCTTTGTCAGGTATATGTACTATTGCAAATATTTCCTCCCTATCTGTGGCTTATCCTTTCATTCCCTTGATGGTATATTTGAAAGCACAAAAGATTTTAATTTTGATGAAGTCAAATTTATCCATTTTTAGGCTTGTGCTTTTGGTGTGTCATATCTGTGTACTGTTGTCTTGCAGGTTTTCTCATATTTTTTCCTAAAAGATTGGCAGTTTTTGCTCTTAAATTTATTTATTTTTTTAAAGATTTTATTTATTTATTTGACAGAGAGAGAGAGAGAGGCAGTGAGAGAGGGAGCAGGGGGAGTGAGAGAGGGAGAAGCAGGCTTCCCGCCGAGCAGGGAGCCCGATGAGGGGCCCAATCCCAGGACCCTGGAATCATGACCTGAGCCGAAGGCAGACGCTTAACGACTGAGCCACCCAGGCGCCCCTGCTCTTACGTTTAGATTTATAATTTTGAGTAAATTTTCTATATGATGTGAGTTAAGAATCTAATTTCATCTTTTTGCATATGGATATCCAATTGTCTCAGCAATATTTATGGGGAAAAGATACTTTCCCTATTGAATTGCCTTGGCATCTTTGTCAAAAATCAATTGACTCTAAATGTAAGGGTTTATTTCTGGATTACCAGTTCTGTTCCATTGATCATTATGCCTATCCTTATGTCAGTACCACACTGTTTTGATTATAGCACCATTTTATTAAGTTTTGAAATATGATAGTGTAAGTCTTCTAACTTTCTTCTTTTGTACAAGTTTTGTGCTGCTTTTAAGTTTATCCCTTTTGTTCTACTGTGAATTAAATTTTTTTATTTTCATTTTCAGAGTTGTTCATGTACTAATGTGTGTATAAAGATTTTTAAATTTAGATACAATTCATATACCATGAAATTCATCTTTTTAAAGTGTGCAAGTTAGCGGTTTGGGGTATATTTCCAGTGGTTTGTAGTATATTCACAATTATGCAACCATCACCAGTATCTAATCCCAGAAAATTTCATCACCCTGAAAAGAAACCTCCATTTCTCTTTCTACCCAGTCACAACTAACCTACTTTTTGTCTCTGGATATGCTCTTCTGGACATTGCGCATAAATGGGAGTCATATTAATACATAGCCTTTTGTGTTTGGCTTCTTTCAGTGAACCTGTTTCTAAGGTTCATCCATAGTATAGCATGTATTAGTACTTCTTTCCTTTTTATGGCTGGATAATATTCTATTATGTAAACATGCCACATTTATAATTGATTTTTGTAAATTGATCTGATATACTGTGACCTTCCTGAAGTTATTTCTTTGTTCTAGCAGATTTTGTGGGGGTAGAAAGAGTGTGAACTCTTCAGGATTTTTTACATCATGTCATCTGTGAATGAAGACAGTTTTATTTAGTCTTTTCCAATGTGGATGCTTTTCATTTCCTTCTATTATCTTATTGCACTGACTAGAACCTCCAGTACAATGCTGAATAAAAGTGACAAGTGGAACTGGGTATTTACCCAAAGATTATGAAAACACTAATTCAAAAAGATATATGCACCCCTATGTTTACTGCAGCATTATTTACAATAGCCAAGATATGGAAGCAACCCATGTGTCCATCTATAGATGAGTGGATAAAGAAGATGTGGTATATATATATATATATATATCCTATATATATATATATATATATATATATCCTATACACACACACACACACACACACACAAACACAGAGGAATATTACTCAGCCATAAAAAAGAATGAAATCTTGCCATTTGCAAAAATGGATGGATCCATGGATGGATCTAGAGAGTATAATGCTAAGTGAAATAAGAGAAAGACAAATACTGTATGATTTCATTCATATGTGAAATTTAAGAAACAAAACAAACAAAGAAAAAAAAAAGACAAACCAAGAAACAGACTCTTAACTATAGAGAACAAACTGATGGTTACCAGAGGGGAAGTAGGTGGGGGTATGGGTGAAATAGGTGAAGCAGATTAAGAGTACACTGATGATGAGCACTGAGTAATTGTAGAAATTGTAGAAATACAACTGATTTTTTATATTGACTTTGTATCTTGTGGCCTTGTTGAACTCTATTAGTTCTAATAGTGAGTTTTGTTTGTTTTATGGATTCTATAGAATTTTTTGCACACAGAAATTTGTAATGTCTTTGTCTGGCTTTGGTAGCAGGGTAATACTGGCTTCATGGGATGAGTTGGGAAGTATTCTTTCCTCTATTTTCTGAACAAGTTTATGAAAGATAGTTATTATGTATTCTTTTAAGTACTTGGTAGAATTTACCAATGAAGCCATTTATGCCTGGGTTTTTCTTTGTAGGAAGATTTTTAGCTACTAATTTAATTATTATGGATCTATATGGATTTTTTATTTCTTTTTGAGTCAGTTGGGCAGTCGTGTCTTTCTAGAAATTTGTCAATTACATTTAAATTATCTAATTTCTTGGCATGAAGTTTCTTATTACATTCCCTTAGTCCTTTTCATTTCTTTTTTTTTTTTAAAGATTTTATTTATTTATTTATTTTTTAAAGATTTTATTTATTTATTTGACAGAGAGAGACACAGTGAGAGAGGGAACACAAGCAAGGGGGAGTGGGAGAGGGAGAAGCAGGCTTCCTGCAGAGCAGGGAGCCCGATATGGGACTCGATCCCAGGACCCTGGGACCATGACCTGAGCCGAAGGCAGTTGCTTAACAACTGAGCCACCCAGGCGCCCAAAAAGATTTTATTTATTTATTTGAGAGAGAGAGAGAGTGAGAGAGAGAGCACAAGAGGGGGGAGCGGGAGAGGAAGAAGCAGACTCCCTGCTGAGCAGGGAGCCCGATGCAGGACTCGATCCCAGTATTCTGGGATCATGACCTGAGCTAAAAGCAGTCGCTTAGCCAACTGAGCCACCCAGGCGCCCAGTCCTTTTCATTTCTAAAGAGTCAATAATTATGCCCCCCTCATTCACTTCTAATCTTGTTAATTTGTGTCTTTTTTCTTGATCAGACTACCTAAAGACTTGTCAATTTTGTTGAATTTTTTCAATGAACCAACTTTTGACTTTATTGATTTTCTCTATTTTTTTTGTATTTTGTTAATTTCTACTCTAATCTGTATTGTTTCCTTCCTTCTGCTTGCTTTTTATTTACTCTTCTTTTTTAGTTTCTAAAGGTAGAGGCCCATGTTATTGACCCTTTTTTCTGTAGACATTTTTTTTCTATTTTAAAAATCTTATTATACATTATATTAGTTTCAGATGTTCAACATGATTCAATATTTATATATATTGTGAAATGATATATTGTGAAATGATCACAATAAATCTAGTTAAAATATGTCACCATACATAGTTACAGAATTTTTTTTCTTGATAAGATCTACTCTCTTAGCAACTTTCAAATATGCAATACGGTATTATTAACTGTAGTCACCATGCTGTACATTACATCCTCATTACTTATTTATTTTATAACTGGAAGCTTTTAAATATTGACTCCCTTCACCCATTTTGCCCATCCCCCAACTCCCATCTGTGGCCAACCCCAATCTGTTCTCTGCATCTGTGAGCTTGATTTTTCCCCCCCATAGGATTTAAAGCTATTAATTTTCCTCTAAGCACCACTTGAGCTACATCTTACAGATTTTGGTATTTTTTCCCTTTTCATTCAATTAAAAATATTTTCTAATTTCCCTTGTAGAGTTCTTCTTCAGTCCATCAGTTAATTAAAAGAGAACTGCTTAACTTCCAAATATGTGGAGATATCCCAAATTTCTAGGTGTTCATTTCTAACTTAATTCCAGCATGGTTGGAGAACATACCTTGTATAGTTTTAGTCCTTGTAGAGTTATGAGACTTGTTTTATATATACAGAATATATATTCTGTTGTCTTTGGGTGGAATGTTAGGTCAAGTTGGTTAATAGTGTTGTTTGAGTCTTCAGGATGCTTGCTGATTTTCTGTCTAGTTGTTCTATCAAGTACTGGGAGTAGGGTATTGAAGTCTCCTTGCTATAATTGTTGTGCTGTTTCTCCTTCACTTCTGTCAAATTTTACTTCATGTACTTTAAGGCTTGATTGTTATATATGTATACATTTTGTAATTGCTTTATTTTCCTAATGAATTGGCCTTTTTATCATTATGAAATATCTTTTTGTTTCTAGTAGTATTCTATTTATTTTGTCTGCCTTGGCTTTTAATTTCTGTGCCCTTTTATGATCTCTTCCATATTTGCATGCTGCTTGGGTATGTGGAGAGTTTATCAGAGCACTATGACTATCTTTTTTTTTTTAAAGATTTTATTTATTTATTTGTCGGGGGGGGCAGAGCACAGAAGCAGGGGGAGCAGCAGACAGAGGAAGAAGCAGGCTCCCCGCTGAGCAAGGAGCCTGATGCGAGACTAGATCCCAGGACCCTGGGATCATGACCTGAGTCGAAGGCAGACGCTTAACCAACTGAACCACCCAGGCGTCCCAGCACTATGACTATCTTATTTCCCAGATCTCCTTGATAAATTTCTGGATAGTCTGCCAATTCATTTTTTTGCCCTAGCCACTACTGAATCCACAGACTATCTGAGCCACTATTTTGCCTCATTTGTATGCCACTGAGTTTGCTACTGTTATTGATGATGGCATTGGGTATAGAGTTTGTCCAAGTTCCACTCCATTCTGGTGGTTAAGCTGCTAGTTAGCACAGCTTGTCCCTTTGTAGTAGAACAGGTTCTCACTGTTCTTAACACATGGTTCCACTGATTTTCGTGAATAACTGCTTTGCTGTTTTAAGTACCTTTGGTCAATTTCAGAGCCCTGAAAATGGTTGCTTTGACCATTTTATCCAGTTTTATTGCTGCTTTTGGGGAAGAGGACTTGTCAAGCTATTCATTCTGTCATACTAGAAGTCCCACCTCATAATTTTCTTTTATGATATGTTTTTGTCAGGTCTTCGGCATCAATATTATGCTGGCCTCATACGTGAATTAAAAATGCTATTTTTTGGAAAAGTTTGTGTGACTGTTATTTCTTCCACAAAAAATGCATGATAGATTCAGTAGTGAAACCAGCTAGGCCTAAAGCTTTCTCTAAGAGAGTTGTTTGATTCAGTTTCTTTATGAACTTTACAACTATTCAGATTTTTTAAAGAATTTGTCCATTTTATCTAAGTTGCAGAATGTATTGGCATAAAATTGTTCCTACTATTAATATTCTTTTAATGTCTGTAGGACTTGAACTGATCTTTCCTCTTTCACTAATGGTATTTGTAATTTGTGTTTCCTTGCTTTTTCTTTTCTTTTTTTTTTTTAAAGATTTTATTTATTTATTTGACAGAGAGAGACAGCGAGAGAGGGAACACAAGCAGGGGGAGTGGGAGAGGGAGAGGCAGGCTTTCGGCTGAGCAGGGAGCCCGATGCGGGGCTCGATCCCAGGACCCTGGGACCATGACCTGAGCCGAAGGCAGACGCTTCACCGACTGAGCCACCCAGGTGCCCCTCCTTGCTTTTTCTTGACCAGTATCACCAGAGGGCTTATCAATTATTAATCTTTTCAAAGGATCAACTCTTGGATTTGTTCATTTTCTCTTTTATTTATGTTTTCTATTTCAGTGATTTTTGTTCTTTATTATTTCTTTTATTATTCTTTGGGTTTAATCCTTCCCAGCATCTTAAGGTAAAAACTTAAATAATTCATTCAAAGCTGTATTCTTTTCTAAAATAGGTGTTTAAAGCTACAAACTTCCTTGTAAAAACATTAGCAGCATCCACATATTTTGATATTTTGTGTTTTTGTTATCATATAGTTCAAAATACCCTCTAATTTTCTTTGTAATTTGATATTTGGACGTGTGTTGTTTAATTTCCAAATATTTGGGGGTTTTTCTAGGTATTTTATTGTTACTGGTTTCTAATTCTGTTGTGATCAGAGAATATACTCTGTGAGATTTAGTCTTTTGAACAATATTGAGACATTTTACAATCCACCATACAGTCTGTCCTTGTGAACATTACATTTGTGCTTCAGAAGAATATGTACTCTGTATTTGTTGGGTGTAGCATCAGATCTTTTATATTTTTACTGATTTTCTAATTGTTCCATTAATTACTAAAATCTTTAACAATAACTGTGAATTCATTGATCCCTCTCTTTAATTTTATCAGTTTTCTTCATCCATATTGAAACTATTAGATGTGTACTTATTTAGAATTGTTATGTCTTCCTGGTGAACTGTGTTATAGACTGAATTGTGTCCTCCTCTGTTGAATTCCTGTGTGAATTCCTATACTGAAGCCTAACCTACAATGTGGCTATATTTAGAAACAGAGCTTTGAAAGAGGAAATTAAGGTTAAATGAGGTCATAAGCTCTTAACTATAGAGAATAAACTGATGGTTACCAGAGGGAAGGTGGGTGGGGGGATGGGTTAAATAGGTGATGGTGATTAAGGAGGGCACTTGCTGTGATGAGCACGGGGTGCTGTATGTAAGTATTGAATCATTAAATTCCACGCCTGAAACTAAAGAGTACACTGTATGTTAACTAACTGGAATTTAAATAAAAATTTGAAAAAAAAGAGGTCATAAGGTTGGGGCCCTAATCTGATAGGACTGATGTTCTTATAAGAAGAGGAAAAGATACCAGAGATCTCTCCACCTGTGCACATGCCTAGAAGAAAGACCATGTGAGGATACAGATTCTAGGAAGAGAGGCCTCACCACAAACCAATCTGGGTGGCACCTTGCTTTTGGGCTTCTAGCCTCCAGAACTGTGAGAAAGTAAGTGTCTGGTGTTTAAGCCACCGTCTGTGGTATCTTGTTATGGCAGCCTGAGCTAAAACAAATTGCCTCTTATCACTAGGAAATATTCTTAGGACAAATTCCGTGTTTTCACGTTTACTTTGTCTCATATTAATATAACCATGTCAGCCTTCTATGTTCATGATATATCTTTCTCTATCTTTTAAATTTCAACCTATTTGTGCCTATATATTTACAGTGCATTTCTTCCACATAGTATACAGTTGAGTCTTGCTTTTTTATCCATTCTGACAATCTCTGCTTTTAATTGGAGTGTTTAGGCGTGCCTGGGTGGCTCAGTCGTTAAGAGTCTGCCTTGGGCTAGGTCATGATCCCAGGGTCCTGAAATCGAGCCCTGCATCGGGCTCCCTGCTTGGTGGGAAGCCTGCTTCTCCCTCTTCTACTCCCCCTGCTTGTGTTCCCTCTCTCACTGTGTCTCTCTCTGTCAAATAAATAAATAAAATCTTTAAAAAAAAAAATTGGAGTGTTTAATCCATTTACATTTGTTTTAATTGTTGACATGGTTGAGTTGAAATCTACCATCTTGCTATTTCTTTTCCATCTGTCCCTTCTGTTTTTTGGTCCTCTCTTGTTCCTTTCCTTTTTTCTTTTTCCTTTCCTGACTTATTTGATTATCAAATATCTGTTAGTATTGCATTTTATTTCCCCAATTGGCATCTTAGCTTATTCTTCTTATAATTTTATTTTATTTATTTATTTTTTTTAAGATTTTATTTGACAGAGAGAGACACAGTGAGAGAGGGAACACAAGCAGAGGGGGTGGGAGAGGGAGAAGCAGGCTTCCTGCGGAGCAGAGAGCCTGATGCGGGGCTCCATCCCAGGACCCTGGGATCATGACCCGAGCCGAAGGCAGACGCCTAATGACTGAGCCACCCAGGCGTCCCTCTTTATAATTTTAATGCTTGTTCTAGAACTAATAATATACATTCATAACCTATCAAAGTCTAGTTAGAGTCAATATTTTACCACTTCATACCTCCTTCTTCATACTTCACATTTCTCTCGATACTTGACACTTCACAAATGTAATTAAAAAAAAAAAGTATAATCCCATTTACAGTCGCCCATCCTTTCAGCTGTATTTGTCTCATCTTTTACTTCTACAAGTATAAATTCCATCTTGCATAAATAAGAAATCACAAAAAAATAGACTTTTATATTTATCCACTTATTTACAATTTCTGGTGCTCTTTATCTCCCCCTGCCCTGTGTATTTCAGCTGCTTCATCTTCCATGAACTCTGATCTCTGTTCCTCAGCACAATGGAATCACCATGCCTTGTTTGGACTCTGGCTCACAAATCCATAGTCATAAAATTATCCCCAATCAGGAACCAGGATAAATAGGGGCTCACCTTATGAGTTTCCTTTCTCTCAGGATATGTGCTGCCTGTTATCCAATGCCTCAAGAGACACCCAACATGGGGTTTCAAAGCCAGAACAGAATAAGGAAAGCATCAACCTGGGAGGGCACCGTGGTATATGATATTGGAACCCAAGCACAATAATGAGGGTATCTGTGTAGGAAGATGGCCTGTTGTACGGTAGGAAACCAACAGGGGTGAAGAGAACATCTAGCAGTTTTCCTGACCCTGAGCAGTGCTAGAGGGGTGTTCTAGTTATTTTGGCAGTATAACAAATTACTCTAAAACTTAATGAATTAAAATAGCAACAATCATGTATTATCTCCCCAGGTTTACATAGGTCAGGAATTTTTATAGATCACAGCAGGAATGTCTTATCTCTTCTCCACAACATCTGCGATATCAGTTGAAAACTTGAAGGCTTGGACCTGAATTCATTTGAATGCTCATTCACTCCAATGTCTGGCAGCTGATGATGGCTTTCAGCTGGGGGCTTCAGTTCATCTCCACATGGGTTTTTCCATGTGGTCTGGTCTGAACTTCCTCAAAACATGGTGGCTGGATTCCAAGGTCAAGTATCCAGAGAGAGAAAAAGAGGCAAGCAGAAGCTGTGTTACCTTCTAACCTAGACAATCATATAGCATCACATTCACTGCATGCTACTGACTGAGGCAAATAGTCCATTTAGGTTCAAGAGGAAAAAACTCTGAATGGAGGAGTATCAATATCTTACAAGAAGAGCATGTAAAATGGGATATATACTGGCATGACTGAAAAAAAAGTGACACAGTAGGTGTTTTCAGGTGGGAGAGCAGGATGTTGCAGGGTGTTGGAGCACAAGTTAGATGAAGAGGATGTCCATATGGGAGAGCAGCCAGCTTGTAATGTTGGTACCAGAATAGAGAGAAGAAGGCTACTATGTGGGGAGTAGGCAGCCTCACACAAGACGACAGTCCAAGCAGGGTGAAGAAGGTGCCAGTATGGAAGTTAGGAGTACACTGGGTGTCTGGCTCTGAGCAGGGTGAAAAAAACATCCAATGGGTGAAAGGGTGCAGGCGGTAGTGACCCAGTACAGGGTGTTGAAACATTTGTGAAGTGAGAAGGGTATCTGCAGAGGTTAGGAGGCAGTGGCATTAGTAGGAAACTGCTTACATTCGGGGGTTTATCAAATAAATATATTAAGGATAATGGAACCCAGGTTTCTTATTATCAAAGGAAGAAGTTACAAATATGAAAAAGGAAAAAACTAGAATGAACTTTGTCATGTCAAAATGGAATAGGAGGAATACATATATTCCCTAGTTCAGTCCACTGAGAGGGTTTTCAGGGACAACTGAAAAGCGATGGGCACACTTAGCACCCAAATATTTGTTTCCAAATGGCACTAAAAGGAACCAGGGCTCCTTAGAGAAGTGGCTGATTCCAGTGCTGGGCCAAAGAAGGTACAAAATAAGCCTGGAGTATCTTGTGCCAGAAAGTAAGTACGTGCTCAAAGAAGGATAACATGTCAAAATGGCACAGAAGCCAGTATAAAGGGAATTCTACTGGCCAAAAGCTGGGACAGTATGAAGTTCAAAATAAATAACGATAATGATATATTACAACTAACTGAATAAAATAGGAATCCATGAGTCTACACTGATGTAAATAAATTCAAAAATTGAAAGTTTGATGAGGAATAGGATAGTAGCTACATAATTTCAAAGTTACCTCTCCACAAAATACTTTTATTCTTTTTTAAACTTTATTTATTTGAGAGAGAGAGAGGGAGAGCACAAGCAGGGGGAGGGGCAAAGGGAGAGGAAGAAGCAGACTCCCCACTAAGCAGGGAACCCAACTGGGATCATGGCCTGAGCCTAAGCAGGGAACCCAACTGGGATCAAAACCTGAGCTCAATCACCTGAGCCACCCAGGCGCCCCTCCATAAAATACTTTTAAACAACAGAAAAAAAATTAAGGTGTAAGACACCACACCTTAATTAAGTGATCAAAGTGAACATCATCAATAATGGGACAAATGGAACCATGTGCCACCAAATAGAATGCAATGAGAAAAACAAGCTCGTATCTGTGATATCACAAATTGAGGAACTATTCCAGATGGAGACTAAAGAAACATAACAATATTAAGTGAACTTTTGCTATAAAGGACGTTACTGGGACAACTAGTGAAATTTTAATGGGGTCTAGAGATTAGATGGTAGCCACGTTTCACTGTTAAGTTTCCAGAATTTGATGCTTATACTCTGGTCATGTAGTATCCTTGTTTGAAGGAAATACACAAAAATATTTGGTATGAGGGGGTATCATGTCAGTAACTTACTCTCAAATTATTCATGAAAGATAGTTCTTTGTACTGTACTTGTAACTTTCCTATAAATTTGAGGTTGTTTCAAGTTTTTAAGAAAATACTCTATGTAGCATTTGCAACTCTGATCTCAAAACTTGGATTTCATTAACTAAGACACAACCTTAAAAACAAAATAATGGATTTCAAAGGAATTACCTACTCTGACATACATGTGATACCTGCAATGAAATGTCTGTATAATACAAGAAAAATATCAACATTATCTATATACTAACTAGAAGCCTTAAAAAACATAATCATAGCAATAAATATCAACGATAAATGTATTCTTCAAAAAATTAGTTTTCATATGATCCAACAATTCCACTCCTAGGTATATACCTAAGAATATTCAAAACATATGTACACAAATATTCATAGTAGCATTATTCATAATAGTCAAAAAAGAAAACCCAAATGTCCATCAACTGATGAACAGATGAACAGAATTTTGGTATTTTTGGAATTATATTCATCAATAAAAAAAGAAGTACTGATACTTGCTAAAACATGGCTAAATCTTGAAAATATGTGAGGTAAAATAAGCCAGACACAAAAGGTCACATATTGTATGATTCATTTATATGAAATGTCAGAATAGGCAAATCCACACAGGCAGAAAGCAGATCGGTGGTTCTCAGGGGGCTGAGGAACTGGAGGGTTGGGGAGTGACAGCTAATGTGTATGGACTTCTTTTGGGAGTGATAAAGATGTCTTGAAATTAGTCAGTAGTGATGGTTGCACAACTTTGTGAATATACTAAAAACCACTTCACTGTTCACTTTAAAGGAGTGAATTCTATGTTACGTGAATATCACAGTAAAAAAAGTCCAGGGAAAGTTTAATCTAGTATTAAATAGATGAGAAATCTATTAACATATAAGTAAAATATTATAAGTTTTAAAAACATGACAAAGAATATAAACTTTTGCCAAGGCCAACATTATCCTAGAACTCATTTCCCTTGAAAAACAGGTACTGTACACCTATATAACAGCAATAAATAGATTAAAAATGTAATTTTTAATATTGTACCATATAAGGTACCTAGGAATAAGTCTTCAACAAATGGACCTTTATGGACAAAATTAAAACAATTTATTAAAAGATATTAAAGAAATTGATATTAAATGAAAAGATTTATGGGGAGCCCGGCTGGCTCAGTCAGAAGAGCATGTGACTCTTCATCTCAGGGTCATGAGTTCAAGCCCCATGCTGGGTGTAGAGATTACTTAAATAAATAAAAAAGAATGAAAAGATTTAGATATCAAATTCATGAATAGGCGAACTCAGTATCATTAAGATGGCAGTCCTCCCCAAAGTGACCTACGCAATTTAACAATCAGATTCTAACATACATGAAAGGATTGGCCAAGACAATTATGAACAATGCTGTAAGAGTTCCCTACCAGATATTTTAGATTATTATAAAGCTATAGTTTAATTAAAACCAGTTGTATGAGTTTAGGACAGAACAGACCCTTTCATATTTTAAAACTTAATCTATAACATAGGCAGCATAGCAGAGCAGTGGGGAAAGGATGCAGTGATTCTCTGGGAAATGATACCACCTTCTGTGGAAGAGTTGGAAAAGGTATGTGTGCATTTTTAGTGATCACAATGACTAGGGGGTGCTCCAGGTATTTAATATGAAGGGATCATGAATATTAAACATCCTGCTAGGCATGAGACATTTCTGTACAATAGCCACACCTAAAATGCCAAAAATGCCCCTGCTCAGAAATCCTGAACTAGTCAATAAATGGTACTAAAAAAATTCATTATCCATATGGGAAAATTATGTTCCTGCTGTATATCATATACAGAAAACAATTCCAGGTGAATTATAGACTTAAATGTGAAAATTGTGAAAGTTATAAAAGCCATATACTAGGAAAAGATATTTGTAATACATTTAACAAAGGATGAGTGTACGATTTCTACTACTAACAAAAGCAATAAGGGTGGCTTAAACAAAGTAAAAGTTTATTTTTCTCATAAAAAAATTAGTCTATGGGTAGGCATTAAAAAGCTGATATAGTGGCTCCATGGACATCAAGGACTCAGTTTCTTCCATTGTTTCCATTCTCAGTGACACTTCATGGTCCAAGATGGCTGCTGTACCTTTAGCCATAGTTCCATGTTCCGGGCAGGAATTAGGAGAAAAGGGGTAAAATGGAAAAAAGGGCATTCTAGAAAGCTCTATCTCCTGACTTTTGTATACAATTCATTAGCTACCACTACCTGTAACAGAGGCTGAGAAATAAATTTTCAACTGGGTATAATACCTGAAGTTCTATGGGGAGAGTGGATATAATGTAGGTATCTGACAGTCTCTGTTATACACATCTAGAACAGGGATCAGCAAACTATGATCTGGCCCACAGCCTGTTTTGTAAATAAAGTTTCATTGGAACAGTCACACCCATTTATTTACCCATTATCTATGGCTGCCTTCTCACTACAGTGAGAGCTGAGGGTCTGATAGGGCCTGCAAAGTCTAAAATATTTATACTTTCTCAAAAAAGTACACTGACCCCTAATCTAAAAGATAAAGAACTCCTATTAATTAATATGAAAACAATAAAAAATAAAAATAAATGGATATGAAATATAAACAGGCAAGTCACAGACTATAAATATGTGCAATATCATGTATGAACTCGCCAAACATAATGCTGAGCATAAGAAGCCAGATACAAAGAATACATATTGTATGATTTCATTTATATGAAGGGCAAAAATAAAAAAAAAAAACTAGTGACAAAGGTCAGAATAGCAGTTATTTTTGGGGTTGAGAGAGGGCACCTAGGAGTCTTGTAGGGTGCTGACTGCCTATATCTTATCTGGGTGCCATTTCTCTCTCTCTTTCACACAAACACCCACACACACACACGGTATGCAAATTTTTTTTTCTAACCAATGCAATAGCATCAGATACCTTTTTTTAAAATCTGAAAGTCTGGCAAAGATTAAAAAGTATGATAATTCACTGTTTTGGTCAAGAGTATAGGAAAATAGGCCCTTCCAT
Organism: Phoca vitulina; assembly: GCF_004348235.1. Lineage (NCBI taxonomy): Eukaryota > Metazoa > Chordata > Mammalia > Carnivora > Phocidae > Phoca > Phoca vitulina. The sequence goes on along the minus strand of NW_022589732.1, from coordinate 13,835,602 downwards.
ATATGTTCCTGGTGAGACTGCAGATCGGAATAACTTCTACAGAAACAACCTGGCAACAGCTTTCAAAATTACAAAAGCATCTTTTGACCAGCAATTCCACCTCTAAAAGTTGATCCTCAGATATATTCACATTTATGTAAAATAGTATATGTACAGTGTTATAAATGCAGCATTTTTTTGGTAACAGCAATGAATATGCGGCCATTAAAGAACGTAAATTTTTTATAATAATAGATATTCTTCAAAATATACTGTTAAGTGGAAAAACAACTGGCACTAAATAGTGTATATGACAAACTTTATGTAAAAATAAAAATAATTAAAACGTACAAAGTTAGCAAAGGAATCAATTAAATTTTTTAATAAAGAATTCTTGTTTGATTCCTTATTTTAATTGAAATAACTTTAGTGCTTTGACATTGAAACTGGTATTTCCTATTCAATTGGCAAATAGTCATCAAGTCTCAAGGGTTTCCTCCTATCTTACTGAGAATTTTTATAAGGAATGATTTTTGAAATGTATCAAATACTTTTTCAGCATCTATTGGTTTGATATTTTTTCATTTAATTCATCGATGTTAAATATACTACATTTGCAGGTACTGACCCATCTTTGTATTCCTAGAATAAACCTTACTCGATTATTAAAAAAATATCAACCCAAAGCATATAAAGCTAAAATAGAACAGAACTGGGTTAGCTACTTTTATGACTGTTGGCTATAAAATTTTTAATAATAGATATAATTAGGATAGAAAAGGAAGGTCTTCCTTCACATTATATTAACTTTATATTTTAGAGTATTTTTTTAATTTTAGACTATTTTAAAAGAAATAAACCTAGAATATAAACTCCAGGATGATTATAAATAATAAATATATTTAGCCATTTATTTGGCCAAATTAATTAAACTGAAAGGAAGAAAAACACCAAGACAGTTCCAAAGTAAATAAAATGTATAAATACTAACTTCAATTTTACTATCAGTTGTAACTTACAATAAGATATTTTACTCAAAGTAAATAATAAAATAATAAAGAGAATTAAAGAAAGATCTAAATAAAAGGACTATATTTCTAGCTAGAATACTATGTTAAGATGAGAAATGATTGAAATGTGTATATAAAGTATTCAGCACAGTGCCTGGCATCTACTAAATACTCAATAAATTTTAATTCTCTCTACACCTTCCCTAATTTAATATAAAGTTATAATGCTAGACCAATTAAATCCCTGATGAATATTTTATAAAATTTGGTGCAAGTGAAAATAAAATTCAGCTTAAGATGTAAAGAGGACACAAATACTAATATTTATTGTTTAATGAACAATAAATTTGCCCTAAATATTTTAAAACTACAATGAAAACTACATGATTTTAAATCAAATATAGAAAAAGGGCTCAAACAAAATAGGTTCAACAGCATAAAAACTTAATTCATACCTCATACCATGTATTATTAAAAAAGTCTGGTGAGTTAAAAAGATAAACACAAATTCTATAAAACGCTATTAGGAAGAATACTGTAACATTCCATCTTTCTAAAGATAAAATCCTGACTAGTATAGAAATGAAGGTAATAGAAAGAAAAAGTAGTAGATGAAGATCAAAAGTGAAATGGTAATATTTGATCATTAAAAAAGATCTGCTACACAGTAAATGACAAAAGGAAAGCAAAGGAAAAGGAAACATTTGTATGACATTCATAACTTATAAAGAAGTACTAACTGCAATATAGAAACAACTAATGGAAATATATAGTTAGTACACTAAAAACCTCACAATAAGCCATCAAATTAATTAATTCCCTTAGGATAAAATTTATATTCTTTCCTATGGCCTTATATCATCTAGTCCTGCCTGCCTCTCTGATTTCATTTATGCTTTCTCTGCCTGATACCATCCCCCAACCACACTGACCTTTTTTCAGTTCCATGAACACACCACTTTCCCTTGGAAACATGAAGCTCTTTTCATCCTTGCTGCTGGTTAACTGTCGGGAAAGCTCTTTCCTCACTCTTCACATGGTTAACTCTTTAATCTGTAAATCTCATATCTACCCTATCTGATAATCCTATCTAAAGTAAATCCCCCCCTATAATGTCCTGTTCAGTACCCTGTCATCTTCCTTAGAGCACTTCTCATCTTTTGTATTTTACTTGCTCTTGTCACTCTCCCTCATTAGACTATTCAATTGTGAGTCTCACTCACCCTACATTCCCCAGTACACTGTCTAGCAACAGATGTACTCAATAAATAATGAATGAAGAAAAACTGAAAACTCAAGCATCAGGTAAGGGAAAGCTCTAATTATGATATTAGGACTATTATATAACTATATATAACTATTCAAATTGACATGTATGGAAGTAGTAAAAGAAATATTTATATGGAGTAATGGTGAATGGAAAAGCAGACCACAAAACAGTATGCACATATACAACTAAGAAAGGAAAGTGTATATACAACCAAATTCAAATTACTGGAAAATAATTCATGGTGATAATAATAGATTATAACAATTAGCAGACTTTTGTAAAGAAAACAAGTTGCTGACAATACAGTATAAAGTCAGTATTGTGGAAAAGTGCTTACAAAATAATACTAAGTGAAAAAAACAGAGCATAACATTGTATGTACACCATGATTACAGCTAGGTCAAATTAAATATAGATTGAAAGAAGACACAAATAAAAATACCTATTGCATCAAGGCAATAAATGTGCATAAAATGTGACTTTAGAATTTTCTTTTAAGGTTTTGATCTTTTAAAAATAATATTTTATAATGGGAGATAGCCATAAGTAAGTAAGTAAATAAATAAATAAGTCAATCTCATCTCAACACCTAATAAATAATGACTAAACATTTTGGGTTGATATCTTTAGTCCTTTTTTCTAGTATGTATATAAGCAAAAATATATGTAAACTCAAAATAGAACCACACTATCCATACTATTTTTAATCTGCTTTTTTTCATTCAATCATATATCATCATCATTTTCCCAGTCTATAGTGGCTTAATAATCAAGTTCCAAGAACAGTTTAAACAACAGGGTAACATCAGTGGTGGAGAGACACATTAGTGGACTACACAAAGCAAAAGTGGACCCAGGGCCCAGATCCATACTAACCTGCAACTATTAAGTCAAACACTAAGCATTTCTAAGGATCAGCTACTGTATCCATAAAACAGAGCAAATACTGCAAGAGGGTAAAAACTGATAAGAAGTATTAAAATGTAAAGAACCAATCTTCATAGAGTGAAGGAATGAAATATACTGACAAAACTGACAAATCCTAACTCCCAGAATAGTCTCCCAAGCACTCCATCAGACCAATAACATACAACTCACACCATAGCCCCAGGAGAAGTCCGAGCTGCCTTCTGTAGAGATCCCTGTGCCTGTATAGCTTGGAAAAGCAAATCTTGAATTCCCAGTGTCAGCTGATGTAAAAGGTGATTCTTGTGTGATGTCAGACTCACTAAATGCACAATTTGGAAGGAAGAGAGAAAACAGAAAAATTCTTATACTTCCTCAAGTTTCTGTAGCAGTAACTACTCAGCAGTTTACTAGGTAACAAGCATGCATACAAATATATCCACAGAAGCAAAAATAAATGAAGAACTTAACATTTAAGCATCATGGAAAAGTCTAATTCCTATAGAATTGATGACAGTGATTCTAAATAATTCTAGTCATACTTTACAACAAATACTTTAACATTCCACTTACAACATCTACCCTTGAAAACTAAAGACATTTCAGAAATATGAATAGTAATGTCTGAACTTGTATGGCACTTTTACAGTTTACCAAGCACTTTTATAGATATAATTCCATTTTATCCTCACAACAACCTGGTGATGTAGAACTCAATTAACCTCATTTAAAAATTGTTTTAAGTTATATTTATTTAAGTAATCTCTACACCCAATGTGGGGCTCAAACTCATGACCCCAAAATCAAGAGTTACATGGTCTTCCAACTGAGCCAGCCAAGCACCCCAATTAACCCCATTTTAAAGACAATCTGAGATTGAGTTCTAGGTTTTGAAATTAGCTTTTATGACTATAATTTTTCTGTGATACCACATTGCTTCTCAGAACCCTCTTTGACATTACAGTATGCTGTTTCTTAAAATGATAACTGCAGCTAATACTTACTCATTTACCATATGCCAATCATTGTGCCAAGTTTTACATACTTTACCTCATTTATATTCACAACACCCGTTAAGAGACATTATTATCTGCTAAGTAACTTGCCCTCTATTACCCAGCTAATAAGTGGCAGAACCAGAATTAAAAATCAGATGTTAGGGACACCTGGGTGGCTCAGTCATTAAGCGTCTGCCTTCAGCTCAGGTCTTGATCCCAGGGTCCTGGGATCAAGCCCTGCATAGGGCTCCCTGCCTGGCGGGAAGCCTGCTTCTCCCTTTCCCACTCCCCCTGCTTGTGTTCCCTCTCTCGCTGTCTCTCTCTCTGTCAAAAAATAAATAAAATCTTTAATAAATAAATAAATAAATAAATAAAAATCAGATGTTAGACTCCTTCTGAGTCTTGGCTTTTAACTATGTCATAATACTACTTTTCAAGGGTTATAAGTATGATGTTCCCATTAGCTGTTCCAGAATGAAAACTGAATGGTACTGAAAATGTGATAAAAGTTCTTGTTTTGTTTCATTAGTACAAGACTAGATATCGAGCCTAAGCCAAAAAACACTTTTGCCATTATCAAGTGTAATAAGCAAATAAGTACACTTCATATTATTACCTTTGGGAACTTGTGTCTTTTTCATGGCTGTCATTGGTAGAAGAAATTTCATTCAGTTGCTCTGGAAGAGGATGGTGATTAATAGCATGTTTTGTTATTCCTTTCCTGTGAAAGATTTTTTAAAAAGTTATATTTCCTGTAAAGAAAAAATATATACTTTTCAATAACTTGACTACAAGTTAGTTACCTACTTCCTGCTGCTCTGGGACTGCACCGTCCTATATGGTAGCCACTAGCAGTTAAAATGTGATTAGTCAGTGTGATGAGCACCAGGTGTTGTATGGAAGTGTTGAAACACTCTAGTGTACACCTGAAACTAGTATTACACTATATTTTAACTAACTGGAATTTAAATGAAAATTTTAATAATGTAGTTAGTCGGAAGTGAGATGTTTTAAGTATAAAACATGGGATTTTGAAGTCTCAGTACAACAAGAATGTATAATAGATCAATAATTTTATCTTAATTACATATTAAAATGATAATATTTTGGATATGCTGGGTTAAAAAATATATTCTTATAGTTTCACTGCAAATTTAAATTACAGTAAGTTATAACCACACACCTTTTAGAACAGCTAACACAAAATATGGTAATGCAAGCGACAATGTGTAGAAACCAGATGTCTCATACACTGCTGATGGAAATGTAAAAAAGTACAGCCACTCTGGAATAGTCTCACAGTTTCTTTTTTTTAAAGATTTTTTTTTAAAAAATTGATGAGAGAGAAAGAGAGCACAGGGAGGAACAGAGGGAGAGGGACAAGCAGGCTCTGCACTGAGCACAGAGCCCATCATGGAGTTGGATGCAGGGCTTGATCCCAAGACCCTGAAATCATGATCTGAGGTGAAACTTAACTGAGAACCAAGGAGCCCCAGTCTCATAGTTTCTAATAAAACGTGTACCAATGTCAGTTTCCTGGCTTTGACACTACACTAGTTACATAAGTTGTCATCATTGGGGGAAGGTGGGGGAAGGGTTTGTGGGATTCTATGTATGATTTTTGTAACAGTGAGTCTATAATTATTTCAAACTAAAAACTCAAAAAATTAATTTCATGTTTCTACTATTTTTTAACGTGACTACCTGAAAATTTAAAATTCCATATGTGGCTTTATTGTATTTCTGTTGGACAGAGCTGCTCTGAAAAGTTCAACATGTACATTAGAGTAAACTAAGGGATCAATTATCATATGTTCCAGTCTTAACCATCTATAGTAGACTTTCCTCCCCCACAAAATTCTGCAATAAAATAAGTTTAGGAAACATGATAAGCTAAACAAAGTACATAGGTTTCTTTATAAAAGGTCTCTTTAGGGTCTTTAATTTGCAAATGTATATTATAAATCTCTAATACTCTTACTTCATAGGCAAGGAAAGTGAAGCACAGAGAGATTAAGTAACCTGCTTAAGGTCATATGTCTACGAAGTGATGGAGCCAGGATTCAAATCCAAGTACTCTGGCTCTGAGGCTTCTCAGAGCAAATGAATAATTTGAGATTTTAGTGAATGGTACCATTTTTGTATATAAAGATAAAGCTAAGGGCCCAGTCAGCAGAGCTTGTACTTGAAATTATTTCTCAAATGTGGGGATGGATTTGTGCAGAGCTATTTGTACTTCTCTCATTCAATGATCCTACAACCAAAAGCTTGTCTCTGAGACAGTGGTAGTGAACAGAAATGTGGATTCCAGCTACAAAACAGAAACGTAAGACATTTTTTAGTCTGTCAAAGAAATCTAACTATGAAATGATGATTAGATAATACCAAAGAAATATTAAATTTGATCACAGCATTGTTTTTACATAAGAAAATACCTAGGGGTGCCTGGGTAGCTCAATTGGTTGGGCGTCCGTCTGTCTGCCTTTGGTTCAGGTTGTGATCCTGGGGTCCTGGGATCTAGCCCTGCATCAAGCGCTGCATCAGGCTCCCTGTTGGGCAGAGAGTCTGCTTCTTCCTCTCCTTCTGCCCCTCCCCCTGCTCGTGCTCTTTCTTTCTCTCAACAAATAAATAAAATCTAAAAAAAAGAAAATACCTATAATTTTTAGAGATGCATACTGAGGTATACAGGGGTGAAATAAGTGGGGTTTTGCTTTCTTATTTACAGATGATGGACAGAGAGGCTGAAAAAAAGATAAAGAAGATAGATGAAGCAAATATATCACAATTTTGATAATTGTTGAATGTGGGTGATAGGTGGTTCATTTTAGTATTCACTATACATGTATGTTTGAAATTTATCACTTGTTAAGTGTTAAGCTGTATGTTGAAAATCACTTTTTTTTTTCAAACTCTTTTCAATATCTATAATTTGGAACTATTAGAGAGAAAACTAAAGTTACTTCTTCAAAGCAAATTATCATTCTAACTCCTCAAGTAAAAATTGTTTTTATTTTACTGTCATTTAGATACATATAATCCTCATTATCTTCATTATTCGTATCATCCTGACTCCTCTAGAGAATCATCTTTGAAGAGACTTGTCTTTAGAGAGTATCAATCAAATCAACAATAGAGAACACGTAACGTACTATACTGGAGTAATTCTCACCCACTAAATGCCTACCAACAATTTTTTCCAGAAATGAGTTTTGTTTGTTTTTTTTTTACTCTCAGAATGGTCAGAATTAATTATAAAAGCAGACTTTTAGCTAAGTCCTGTTCCCTTTATTGGAAAATTACTTTCTTCTTTCTACTTCCTAAAAAGCTTATTATCTGAATTGCTCCTGTGTAGATATCCTATTACTTAGTAGATAATAAGCTTCTGAAAGACAAGGCAAGATCACAGATTTTCTTTGTATGGCTACCGTACCAAATAAAGCTGGGAAAGGACAGGAAACTACCAATTACTGAGCATCTACTATGTGTCAAGCCCTGTGCCCCCACTTTAGATATGCTTTTGGAGAAAGACCAATATTACAGAAATGAATGCTCAAATATTTAGTAATCTGTTGCAAAGTCACATGACCAGGAAAGAGCCTAGCCAGACACCCAGATTGACTGAAGATTCCATGCATGTTATTACCATGTATAGTTAATATTTAATTTTTTAATGTATGGTTGCTAAAATTACACAGCTCTACAGAGAAAAAAAGTTGGAATTTGAGGACAAAAAGCCCAAGCTCAAAACCTATTGGTTATATAATCTTAGGATGTGTAACCTTTCTAATATTTCATGTTCTGAAAAACTGAAAGATAATCATACCCATCTTACAGAGTTGTTGCAAGGATCAAGATGTGAAAGTTTTTTTGAAAGTATAAAGCATTAACAAATGTACAACATTATCATTACTTGCTAAATTACAACACCTCACCAGGGGTGGGAGGTGGGTTTTTAAGCTTAAACATTTGCTCTCTAGAGCAAAACTTATCCTTAAGGATTCTGATGTTTAACTGCAGAGATGGGGAAGCAGTTAGTGTAATGATTATGACCAACGCTTCGGGGTCAGACTGACACCAGGTTTGTGTGCTCCACCACTTTCTGCCTGTATAATCTTTGGCATACTACAATCTTAAATCTGGGATCTTTGTTTGTAGAATGTGCAAAATAATATTCCCTATTCTGTATCCTGATAGGATTAAGTGAGCTAATGCATGTAATCAGCTTTGCACGGTGCCTGGCACTAGACATATTCAACTTTTCTGTAGCACTCAGTCAACTATTGGTAACTTCTCGATTCGTCAGTGGCATGAGGCACTGAGGAAACTACAAATGCCATAGGAGACCCAGTCCCTGAGTACAGAAGTGCAGCCCAAGAGGGCCAAGTCCTAGGAAAGCACAAGTGACATGCCCTTAGCTGGAGATGGAGGCAGACCGGGCAGCGTCTGACAAGTCTGGGAGGAGAGAATTCCGAAGAAAATTCTCCTTCCCCCGCCCGGGAAAGGGAAAGGTGAGAAGCACTGGTTGGGAAGGGTTCCAACCAGGGCGCCCGCGGCCCGCCTCAGCCTCCCCCGGCCCGGGCTAGGATGGCTGAGCAGTACACTCACAGCTCCAAGCTTTGCGGCACCGCCTTCCGAGTGTATCTGGAGATCATCCTCCTCTTCCTCCTCTGTCGTGGAGGGGGCGGGCACGCCAGGGTGGGGGCCTCCGGGCCTGGCCCTCCCGCCGGCTCCCGCCCGGCCCCCTCCCGCCACCTTCCGGCCCCGTCACGCCCCGTCGCCTAGACTCCGGACCGCCACCACTCCCTGGGTCCCCACCCCTCCAGTCCTCCGTCCTCCTTGCTTCCTCGCGGGGGCGGAAGTGACGAACACACGGGGGCACCGCGTAATGCTCCCGCGGACGCGCAGCAGTGACGCCACCGGGGGTTCCGGGGCCGAGCGGGTCTTTCCGAGCTTACGCTGGCCGCAGGTGCTCGGGAGGCGTCTGGACTGACCTTGGGCCAGGCTTTGGCTGCTACTGGCAGCTCCCGACCGGCTCACGCGGTGGGAGGGGCGGTCGAGGAAAGGGGCCGCCGCGGAGACGCGTGGGGGAGGCCGAGAATCGTAAGCGGCATTGGCTTCCTTTTGTCGAATGGAGGGCGGAAGCTTAGTCTGAGTAAAGAGCACTAGACTCCAGCTCGGCTCTCTGCTGCGTGGTCGCTTCTCTTTCTGTGTGCCAGTTTTCTCACTTGTACAGCAAGGAGTTAGCCTGAGTGATTTCAAAGTCCCTTCCAGTTCTGACACTAAATTCTTCATAAAAATCTGTGCTTGGCATTATGAGGTGGGTGGATGGAATTATCTGTCCCTCTGGGTTAAGAAGCCAAACGATTTGGACAGACTGGATAGAAGATGCAGGTTCCTCTCGACCTCGTTTTATTAGCCCATGAGAAACCGAGTAAGAATAAAAATCGAATTGTGCCTTACAGTGGACCATCCAGTGCAGTGCCTCCCTTTTCCAAGCCTCATCTGGCAGCAATAGTAAGCTAGTACTTTTGTTTGTAAGGGAAACCCTTAGAAAATAGAGGTATTTACCTCCTCTTACATACCGGAGCTACCACCCCCACCCCGCTCCAGACCTGAAAAAGGGACAGTTTTAGGACAGCTCTAGGATTAAGAACCATGGGCAAATTATTTTGGTGTGAGATGATAGGCCATGTTTTGTGGTTTTGAATTCCCCTATGCCGTACAATAGTCATAAAAGATTTAAATTCTGCAGAGTGAGGGAGATTGCCCTAAAGAGTTTTAAATAATAATTTAAACTGGGGGAGAAATTTAGAAGTGAAAGAGTAACATTCTCATTCTACAGTTAAGGGGAAAGCCCCAAAAAGAGAAATTGAGGTGCTCTAAGTGACACAGCTAATTAGTGGCAGAACATAAGATGTTATTGCAGTGCTTCTCAAAGTGTGTTACACACACTAGTGCTAGTGTGAGGGCAAACTTTTTTTTAATTTATTTTTTTCAAACGTTTTTTATTTTATTCTTGCATACTGTTAGTTAATTTGGGAATGTGATACTTGATTTCCATTTACTGTATTATATCAAAAGTTCCTTTAATATAATTTCAAGTATGAAAAACATAATTTTAAGTATAAAAGCATCATTAAAAGAATATTAAATAGGTGTTACTACTCATACTTGATCAAGGCAAAAAATGGTAACACGTGGATAACTGAATTTTGGAAAACAATGGAATCATGTCGAATAGTTCAGAGAATTGGATTTTACTTCTACATTATTTTATGTGGTTTATATTGTTGAAACTTTAAATGTAGTTTTCAAAGAAGAATGGAGGAAAATATGAAGCTTGCTACAGTGGAAGACACTGTGGAGTATCACCTATTCCTGATACCAGATGAACCAAGGGACCCAGAAAAACACAAAGAGATTCTTCAAAAGTATATTGAGAGGATAATGACTCAGTTTGCACCTATGCTGGTCCCCTATATCTGGCAGAATCAGCCTTTCAATCTTAAATATAAACCTGGGAAAGGTAAGGCTCTTTTACTTACTTTGATGTGATACGACTTCTAATTCTGACAAGAGTGATCTATAATAGTCCATAGTTGATTCAGTGTTGTGAGGAGATTTATAACCTGAACTTTTTTGATTAGTGATGCTTGCCTATATTTGGCTAAGTCCTTAAACTTACCAAAAAAATTTTTTTTAATTCATTTGATGAAAGCTTTCTAATAGTAATTACCTTGAGAACTAACATATACTCAACATTATTAAACCATGGCTGTTCTTTGGAACTTTACTTTCCTGTGCTATAATGTATCTAAGTACTTTTACTAAACAGGTTCAGGCATCTGGCTTCCTTAACTGTAGCTCCCTTTAGTGGTTACTCTGTATTCCTCATTTCTGATCATGTGTTTAGTAGGCTGCCTTGTTTGACATAGTTTTGAAACTATGTGGCTCTGCCTGGCTTATAAAGAGAAATAATTGGGCCTATGGCCATTATTTGCTACTCAGAAGCATTTTGAGGTTGCTTCATGGCTTCTCTGTGTTGTTCGTGCTTGAGATCTGATTTTCTTATCATTTCATATAGCTTTAGTAAAATGAGGCACGAATAGGTGACCACAGCTCTTATTCATGCAGGGTCTTATTTCAGATCAGGAGTCTGGCATCTTTTGATACTGTCAATCTAGGTCTCAATGTAGTGTTCATCTGTTATTTTTTGGCTAGCAGTTGCCAAATGTGTTCCCTGGTGTTAATTTTATTGAACCCCTATTCACCGAAACACGTGATATTTATTGGCAAGAACACCGTCACATTAGCACAGCACATCCAAGACCAACTCCTTATCTTTTTCCTAGAAAATCGTTTTTACCCAATGTTTTCTTGTCTTGCTTAATGGCATTATTATCCACCTAGCTATTCAGCTTGTTAATAATTCAAAATTATACTCAGTTCCTCACTTGACCATGTTCAGTCAAGCACTAAATCCTAGTGTGGTTACTCCTAAAATACGACCCCTTCTCTACGTTTGTTGGCTACAATCTAGACGCTCCTCATCTCTTCATCTGGAAGACCACAGCAGCCACCTAACTAACCTCTCTGGTTACAGTATCTCCAGTCCCTCACACTGTTGCCAGTTACCTTTGTAAAACACGAATTTGATCGCGTCAGTCTTCTGCCTAACATCCCTCACCAGTTATCCATTGCTTCTGCATAAAGTTCAAATTGAAGTTTAATATATAAGGTAGATAAAAATAGATGCTCTAATTGGAGCTTCTCTAGTTGAAATTTGAGAGAGCTGGGGTGGGGAGAAGAGTTGGTTGGGCTGTTCTTCCTACTTTTTTGTTTTGTTTTGTTTTTTTGCCCTGGCAGCTCTTGAGACACTTCACAATGTGCTTGTTTGACCTTTAGTCTGTTAATGTGGTAGGTTACATTGATTGATTTTCATATGCATTACATTGCATTCCAGGAATAAATTCCACTTGGTCATGGTGTAAAATCTTTCAATGTGTTTAATTCAGTTTGCTAGTATTTTGTTGAGGATTTCTGCATCAGTATTCCAGGGATATTGGTCATAGTTTTCCTGTATTGTCTTTGTCTGGCTTTAGTATAAAGGTAATGCTGGCCTCATAAAATGGGTTTGGGAGTGTTCCCTCCTCTTCAGTTGTTTTTAAGAGTTTGAAGAGGATTGATGTTAATTCTTCTTTAAATGTTGGTAAATTCTCTAGTGAGCTTTTCTTTGTTGGGAAGTTTTTGATTACTGATTCAATGTCCTTTACTAGTAACCAGTCTGTTCAGATTCTCTATTTCTTCGTGATACAGTCTTGATAGGTTGTGTGTTTCTAAGACTGTACTCATTTCTTCGAAGTTATCCAGTTGGTTGGTGTACAATTGTTCATAGTGTTCTCTTATAGTCCTTTTTATTTCTGTAGTATAGGTTGTAATATCACCTTTCATTTCTGATTTTAGTTACTTGCGTCTCCTTTTTTTTTCTTACTAATATAAGATTTTGTCAATTTTGTAATGTTTCAACAAACCAAATCACTTTATTTTTTTCTATTTTTCTCTTCTCTGTTTCATTAATCTCTGTTCTAATCTTCATTATTTCCTTCCTTCTGCTAGCTTTGGGTTAGCTTTTCTTGTTCTCGTTCCTTAAGGTGTAAAGTTAGGTGGTTGATCTGAGATCTTTTATAACTATAAACTTCTTAGCACTGTTTTTAGTATGTTACGTGTTTGTTTTCATTTGTCTCAAGGTATTTTCTAATTTCCCTTGTAATTTCTTCTTTGACCCTTTGGGTTGTTTAGGAGTGTATTAAATTCTACATATTTTTGAATCCTGCATTTGTTTAAAAAAATTCTGCTCCATCGAAATTTAGCTTCCTGGGGCGCCTGGGTGGCTCAGTTGTTAAGTGTCTGCCTTGGGCTCAGGTCATGATCCCAGGGTCCTGGGATGGAGCCCCACGTTGGGCTCCCTGCTCAGCGGGAAGCCTGCTTCTCCCTCTCCCACTCCCCCTGCTTGTGTTCCCTCTCTCGCTGTGTGTCTCTCTGTCAAATAAATAAATAAAATCTTTAAAAAAATAAAAATAAAAAAAAATAAATTTAGCTTCCTGGGGCACCTGGGTGGCTCAGTCATTAAGTGTCTGCCTTTTGCTCAGGTCATGATCCCAGGGTCCTGGGATCGAGCCCCGCAGCATCAGGCTCCCTACTCAGCGGGAAGCCTGCTTCTCCCTGTCCCACTCCCCCAGCTTATATTCCCTCTCTTGCTGTCTCTCTCTGTCAAATAAATAAATAAAATCTTAAAAAATATATATTAAAGAAAATAAATTATATACCCGGAAGACTGTATTGTCTGCCATGCTTATATGCCTTTGCACATGCTATTCTCTTTTTCTGGACAACTTACTCCTGTCATTCCTCCAAGTGAGCATAGCTCAGTATGACATTATTTATGCTCACATCCCCCAGTGCATACGTCTGTTCATCATCTTGTTTTGAGATGGCGTGGTGGTCCATCTCCTGTTGTCTAGACCTTGGGTCCTCATAACTAGGCTTTTTATATCCTGTTCAGGATTGCAGCCCCAGCTCCCCGTATAGTACCTACAGCATGGTCAGTCAATGAATGTTTGTTTATTTGAATGATTGCTTGCATTTTTATGTGCCCTGACAAATTTATTTGGTTATATGATTGCTTTTCTCTTGTTTTTAGGAGATGTTCCTGCTCATATATTTGGCATGACAAAGTTTGGGGATAACATTGAAGATGAATGGTTTATTGTTTATGTAGTAAAGCAAATTACAAAGGAATTTCCAGAGATAGTAGCAAGGTATTAGTTATTTTAATAATCTAAAGGAATTCTTTTGTTGAGACTGACTACGTTTTTATCCATTTAGTAAATTTTTTTCGGTAGTCTGGTGGAGACTGTACAAATTTGAGACATAGATTTTGAAGGTGACTGCGTTTTCTTCCTTTTCTCTTGTGACTTCCTTTTCTTGAAAAATTAAAGTACATTGGAGAGCTTAACTTCCAAAATTTTTAAACAAAACCTGCCTATTTTAGTTTTTTTTAAAATAATTCTCATTATGAAAGACTAAATGCAGGGCGCCTGGGTGGCTCAGTCATTTCGGTTTCTGCCTTCAGCTCAGGCCGTGATCCCAGGGTCCTGGGATCAAGTTCCGCATCAGGCTCCCTGCTCAGCGTGGAGTCTGCTTCTCCCTCTGTCCCTCCCCCGACTCGTTTTCTCTCGCTCAAATAAATAAAATCTTAAAAAAAAAAAAAAAGAAAGGCTAAATACAGATGGTAAAAAAAAATCTAAACAATACCAAAGAGTGTACTACTGTTTAAAAAAACTGTAGTAAAAAATCCCATTTGTATGTACATATATATATTTTACAGATTTCTTTACTATGTATTCCTCTATTATACTTTAATTATATTTTTTGAGAAATACAGAAAATGTTAACAAAAAATCAGGGAACAGTTGTATTGAAAGCAAAGTAGGTAACACTGCATTCTAAATCTATTTAAAATGGGAACTGATAGTTCTCTGTAATTACCAAGTTGTGTCAGCAGAGGGCGTTTCACCCATTTGCCATATGTTCTCCTAGTTTTCCTATCAGTCCCCAAATTCTAATCTATCCCCGCAACCTCTTCCCCAGCAGAACAAAAAGAAAAACAACTCTGAATATTATTATATTAAAATTTCAAACATGAAAGTAGAGAGAATAAACTCATATGTACTTAACACCCAGCTTCAACAATTTTCAATTCATGGACATTCTTACTTTATCTATACCTTTCCCCTACTCCCCCATTACATAGCAAGATTATTTTAAAGCAAATCACAAACAACATGCCATTTGATCTTTAAATACTTTAAGATGTAAATATAAGAGATAACTCTTATTTTAAACACTACTGTTACCACACCTAAAAATAATTAGCAATCATTTCTTAAATAATAGCATTTTAAGTGAACAAACACAAAGATATCCATTTCTGTCTTTACAAGGATAATAGGGAGAGGGCAGTGCCTTTTGTATATGGATTTTTATCTTCATTTTATTTTATTTTTTTAAGATTTTATTTATTTGAGAGAGAGATATACACACACAGAGCATGAGCAAGGGGAGGAGCAGAGGGAGAAGCAGACTCCCCACTGAGCAGGGAGCCTGACATGGGGCTCCATCTTGGGACTCCAGGATCATGATCTGAGCTGAAAGCAGCTGCCCCAGATTCTGATCTTTATATAATGATGGCTCATACCTACACCAGGCCTATAAAGCTCTTTAAATAATAGGCATCTACTGTCTTATCAGTTTTTTAAACAAATTAGAAAAAGAAAGAACTTCCTCTATGTCTCTAACAGATTAATCTTCCTAAGGTAGGGCTCTAACCATTTTTCTACCCTGCTTTGAAACCTTTCATTCCTTTTGTGTATAAAACTATGCTCATTCTCATTGAGTCTGCTAACATTAAAAAAATTTTTTTTAATATTTTATTTATTTATTTGAGAGAGAGAGAGCACAAGCAGGGGGAGAGGCAGAGGGAGAGAGAAAGGGAGAAGCAGACTCTCCACTGAGCAGGGAGCCTGATGCAGGACTCAATCCCAGGCCGCTGGGATCGTGATCTGAGCTGAAGACATACGCTTAACTGACTGAGCCACCCAGGTGACCTGACTGCTAACATTTAAAGCTCTTCACAAAATGATATAACTGTGGGTTTTTTTTTTTTTTTAAGATTTATTTATTTATTTTAGAGAGAGAGCGCAGAAGCAGCAGGGGCAGAGGGAAAGAGAGAGAGAATCTCAAGCAGACTCCATGCTTATCGAGGACCCCAACCCAGGGCTCAGTCTCACAACCCTGAGATCACTACCTGAGCCAAAACCAAGAGTCAGGCACTCAACCAACTGCTCCACCCAAGCGCCCCATAACTCTGCTTTTCTAGTCTTGTTATTTACTAATTGTCATTCTCCAAATATCCACCTTAAATATCCACCTCCATGATTTTGCTTATACTCTTCCCTCTCCCAAGAACATCTCTCCTTTTCTCCTTATATCCACCCATTAAAAGCGAAAAAATCTTTTTTCCGTTTTGTGTGTGTGACAAGAGGAGAAAATAAGAATTTATATTCCTATTAGCTAGATTATGCATAAGGAACTTCTAGAAGGATAAGCAAGAAATAACAATGGTTGGAGGGTAGGAAAGGGACATATAGGGACAAAAGTAGGAAGGAAACTTTTTCATTATGTAACTTTTTATGTATTTTTTTAAAGTATAATCATGTGACTGCCTTACCTACTCAAAAATTTAAATTTAGGGGCACCTGGATGGCTCAGTTGGTTAAGCAGCCAGCTCTTGATTTCAGCTCAGTTCGTGATCTCAGCGTCCCGGGATCAAGCCCCACATCAGGCTCTGTGCTCAGTGGGGAGCCTACTTCAGGATTCTCTCTCCCTCTGCCCCCCCCCGCACATATGCTCTCTCACTCACTCTCTCTCTCTCTAAAATAAATAAATAATTAAAAAGTTAAAATCTTTAAAAAAATTTAAATTTTGGGACACATGGGTGGCTCAATCGGTTAAGCGTCTGCCTTCAGCTCGGGTCATGATCCCAGGTTCCTGGGATCGAGTCCCACATCGGGCTCCTTGCTCAGCGGGGAGCCTGCTTCTCCCTCTGCCTGCCACTCCCTCTGCTTGTACTCTCTCTTGCTCTTTCTCTAGCAAACAAAATCTTTTTTAAAAACATTTTAAATTTAAAAAATGTGATAGAAATGAGACAAAAACAAAATTATCTCTCAAGGTCCAAGTAACTTCCATAAATGCTTTCCGAATCTCAGCGCTAGGTGATTTTTTTCTTCTTTTGACACTCTATTGTATATTTTTCATATTTTTGTCTGGTGTTATTTATTTATGTACTTATTTTTTCTCCTTATCATCTCCTCCAAATCCTCCTTCAATTTTAAAATCTTCTTCAGTACTTCATGGTGTCTTATTATAATAATCTATACATAGCATGTATTCAGATATTTACTAAAATGAAAGAAAAAATATTAGAATAAATGTGTTTTGATTAGTAGCATATATATGCTTTTTCAATGCATAATTAGAATTTCTTCTGCATTAGGATTGAAGACAATGATGGTGAATTCTTGTTAATAGAAGCTGCTGAGTTTCTCCCTAAATGGTTGGATCCTGATAATAGTGCCAATAGGGTAAGTATACCCAAATTTGGAAAATTTACAGAGATGAAATCATGTTGTAACATTTTTCATATGTACCTAGAGTTTGTCAGTGCCCAGAATGAAAATTAAAATGTATCATTTTGCAGGTGTTTTTCCACCGTGGAGAATTATGCATTATTCCTGCACCAAGGAAATCTGGAGCAGTGTCCTGGTTACCCACCACACCCCCAACAATCCCGCAAGCATTGAATGTAATCTCAACACACCCAGAAGAAATTTTGGCTTCAGAATCTATACGAGCTGCTGTGAATAGGCGCATCAGAGGGTAAGAAAAATATTTTCATTGCTAGTGAAGGAGCCTTTTTATTTAGTGCAGCTCAAGTCTCTTAAATGTAGAATTTCTTCCACCTAGATTAATGCTCATTTTCATTCTGTCTTCCTCCTTCATGAAAGTGGCTAACAAATTAAATTTACATGTTTTAAAATTAAGGCACAGGGGCGCCTGGGTGGCTCAGTTGTTAAGCATCTGCCTTCGGCTTGGATCATGATCCCAGGGTCCTGGGATCGAGCCCCGCATCAGGCTCCCTGCTCAGCGGGAAGCCTGCTTCTCCCTCTCCCACTCTCCCTGCTTGTGTTCCTGCTCTCACTCTCTCTCTCTCTCTGTCAAATAAGTAAATAAAATCTATAAATAAATAAATAAAATTAAGCCACAGATATATCTTTAAATTCCCATTCATAGGTGTTAATATTCCACTCCCAATATTTTTGCATTTATTTACTTAGATACTGTGGCTAAGTATTATCTATATCTATAGATAAAAATTTTGAGACCAATAGGAATGAAAACCTAAGGGAGCATTATGTACTCTGTGGTTCTGGGGTTCTGGATGGGATTCTTTGACCTATGTGGAACACTTTAGGTTCTATTCAGAAGAGCCTTCACCTAATAACATATTAGTTTGGCCTTTTGAATTTGAGTACCTATTCTATGTTTAGCACCGTTCAAGTTTTAACAATATAAAATCTCTTTTAACTTTGTTCAATATGCTTTGTATCATTGTTTTAGAAGAATGAACTGTGATTTTATCCTTGTTCCAAAGAATAGTAGGGTTTTCGTTTTGTCTTTATTAAACTACCTTTTTTTTTTTTAAGATTTTAGTTATTTATTTCAGACAGAGAGAGAGAGAGCACGAGTGGGGAAGTGGGGAAGGGCGGAGGGAGAGGGAGAGCAGACTCCCCACTGAGCAGGGAGCCCAATGCGGAGCTCCATCCCAGGACCCTCAGATCATGACCTGAGCCAAAAGCAGATGCTTAACCCACTGAGCCACCCAGGCGCCCCTGTTGAACTACCTTAATTCCTTTTCTTTATTTTCCATTTTTTCCTACTTTTGCTCTTTCCCTCTCTTCTTTTCTGCAGTTTTTAGCGTATTTGGTAGCTTTATCTTCACCTTCCTTGTCATTCTACATCTTACTCTTGACGAACCAAGACAATATAAGAGGAAGTAAATGGTAGAAGAATTCTAGATGTTTACATATCATAAAATAAAAATAATTATGTGACCTGTCACAGATACCCAGAAAAAACTCAAGCCTCCCTTCATCGTGCACGCTGCTTCCTTCCAGCTGGCATTGTAGCGGTGTTAAAGCAGCACCCCAGATTGGTGGCTGCGGGAGTCCAGGCGTTTTACCTGCGGGACCCCACTGAACTGCGAGCCTGCCGTGTTTTCAAGACTTTCTTGCCTGAAACACGAATAATGACATCGGTAAGATAGCTCTCTTGGTCATTTAGTTTCTGTCACTGGAAAGAGAGTTGAACATCATTGTGTGCTAGAAAAAACTGGAAATATTCTGTTTCCTCATGGCAAGTTAATATACTTTTTTTTCTTTTTTCTTTTCTCCCATCCGTGGAGGAAGATTTCAAGAGACTTCACTTCCTATTTTATATCTAAACGTTTCTTAGATATTTTCTGACCATATTTTTCCTATTTTATTTTCTTCTTGAGAATAAAACATTTCAGGGCACCTGGGTGGCTCAGTCGTTAAGCATCTGCCTTCAGCTCAGGTCAGGACCCCAGGGTCCTGGGATCGAGCCCTGCATCGGGCTCCCTGCTCAGCGGGAAGCCTGCTTCTCCCTCTCCCACTCCCCCTGCTTGTGTTCCCTCTCTCTCTGTGTCTCTCTCTGTCAAATAAATAAATAAAATCTTTAAAAAAAAAAAAAGAATAAAACATTTCATTTCTTCCAGAGACTTAAGAATTATTCTTTATCTTCTACCCACCCAAATTGCCATATAATGTAACTAATGAGAAGAATTCCATTAGTGATAACTAAAACATAGACAGTGAGGTCAATTTTGTGGTATGTGAATTATGTCTCAATAAAGCTGTTATTAAAAAATGTTGGCAGTGAATAGGTTGGATCTTCCTTGCATTTCATATGAATATGAAGCTCATAAATGAAATTATGAACTGTAAAATGATAGTCAAATTTTTACTTTCAGGAAAACTAATGTATTTTGTGTTCCAATGTCCAGGTGACTTTTACTAAATGTCTATACGCACAGTTGGTACAACAAAGATTTGTGCCAGACCGGCGGAGTGGATACAAGATGCCTCCTCCATCTCATCCTCAATATCGAGCCCATGAATTGGGCATGAAGTTGGTAATGAACCATAAAATTTTATATTCTTCCTTTAGGTAAAAGGGCTCTTAATGGAATAATGATACAGCATAGAAAGTCTAGAAAAATACCTTACTTATGTGAGAATGTAGTAAAATATGGCATCTCAAACAAGAAGGAAAAATGGGTTATTCAGTTGATGATAATAGAAAAACTGTGAAGCTGTCTAAAAAATTAAAGTTGATTCCCTCACACCTATCCCAAAATAAATTCCAGGTGGACCAAATATTTAAAAGAGAACATTGAAACCATAAAATCTGGAAGAAAACACAGGAGAATTTTTGATAATTTGCGTAGGAAAGGCCTTTCTGAGCAGGACTTGAAACCAGAGCTATAAAAAAAAAGACTGATAAATTTGATTATTAAAGATTATGCATTTCTGGGGCACCTGGGTGGCTCAGTCAGTTAAGCGTCCGACTCTTGATTTAAACTCAGGTCATGATCTCAGGATTGCTTAAGATTCTCTCTCTTCCTCTCCCTCTGCTCCTCCCTCCCCCTTCTAAAAAAAAAAAAAAATTAAGCATTTCTGTGTGGGAAAGAAAAACCCCATAACTAAAGTCAAAAGATAGTAAACCTGAAGAAAGTATTATATTTGCAATTTAAATTAAAAAGAGCTAATTTCTTTAATATATAATAGAGTTCCTACAAGTGAATATGAAAAAAAATACTAATTAATAAAAAATGTTGAGAAACTATGAACAGACAGTCCACAGGAAAGGAAATACAAATGATTTTTAATCTAAACATAAGAAAAATGTTGGCCCTTGCTCATAATAGAAGTAATGCAACTTAAAGCTATAAAACAGTGTTTTCTACCATTTGGCAAATATCAAAAAGTTTGATAATATATATTGGATTGATGAAAATATATATAGAGAGAGATACTTTCAAACATCATTGATGGGAATATAAGTTGATTCAATCTCTTATAACAATTTGTCATTATCCATCAATATATAAATGCACAAACCCTTCTGCTCATTTTCACTTCTAGATATTTATCCTCCATATATTTTACATGTGGACAAAGATGTATGAGGATACTCATGACAGCATTATTTGTAGTAGCAAAAGATTGGAAACTGCCTAAATGCCTATTAGTAGAGAAATAGATAAATTACGGTCTACCTATGCCGTGAAATGGATAAATTTTTATGATCATATAAAATGATCTCCAACACATGTAACTTGGTGAAAAAGCAAGGTTTAGAACAGTGTATATGTTGCCATTTAATGACGAAAGGGATCCAGTAGGACATACACAGACCACACATCTGCTTGAGTGCATACATTACTTCTGAAAGGATATGCAAAAATTGGTAACAGTAGTTTTCTCTAGAGTGATCAGGAAAGCTCCCTGTCTGACTTATTTTGCTATGCTCATTCATTATATTTTTAGTCAGAAGACACTTAAAATAGAGTGATTCCCTCCCTTCCCTTTCCTATGTCTAAGGCCATGCTGAATTCATTTATAATTTCTGTTAGACAAGAAACCTTTTACAAGCCTTTTTTTAAGCAAACAAGAAATAAGTTTAAATTTCTGGTTTTGTAATCAGCAAGAAAAGAAATCTCCTTGAAGAGAACAAAAATCTTTGTTTTGTATTATTTGCTTTCCCTTTATAATTTTTAGTAATCTATGGAAATGGAAAAACTTAGAAATAGATTTTTATAAAATTCAGTGTTATAAATGTCCATATGTCCATATGTCCAGTCACCTAAGTCTTAAGTGTGGCTAAATGGAAAGAAAGTAACTTAATAATGAAAATTCTATCTATTCCATCTAGGCTCATGGATTTGAGATCTTATGCTCCAAATGTAGCCCACATTTTTCTGACTCTGGGAAATCCTTCATGACTACCTCACCACTTTGGGCTGGCTTCCTTGAAAGTCTGAAAAAGAATGATTACTTTAAGGTAGGACTTGCAATGCAATTGTAAAACTGTACAATCCAGGGAAAATCAAGCTAGTGAATTAGAGTCCTATGGTCCATATTTAATGTGTAACATTATTATAGAGGCTAGAGTTAAAAGGGACCATTCTAATTCAGTGTTAATGAGGGGGTAACTATGAACTGTTTCCAGTATTTTAGAAAAATTACTAATACTTGTATAGAACGCTGAAAGTTATCATGTATCAGAAGAACAACTGGGGCAAGTCATAAGGCAAACATGAAGACACCAAATAGAAAAACGAACAAAGAGGGG
The DNA here is from genome assembly GCF_004348235.1 of Phoca vitulina. Classification (NCBI taxonomy): domain Eukaryota; kingdom Metazoa; phylum Chordata; class Mammalia; order Carnivora; family Phocidae; genus Phoca; species Phoca vitulina. The sequence goes on along the minus strand of NW_022589732.1, from coordinate 13,813,385 downwards.
CGCCTAGGTGGCTCAGTCATTAAGCGTCTGCCTTTGGCTCAGGTCATGATCCCGGGGTCCTGGGATCACGCCCCGCATCGGGCTGCCTGCTCAGTGGGAAGTCTGCTTCTCCCTCTCCCACTTCCCCTGCTTGTGTTCCCTCTGTGTGTCTCTCTCTGTCAAATAAATAAATAAAATATTAAAAAAAAAAAAAAAAGACATGGATTTAAAAAATTACAAAAAGACAACTAACAAATTTTTCTTAAAATATTCACTCTCACAAGTAGTAAGGATATACATAGGAACACAATAATACTTTTTCATATATGTGAAAAAGGATCTGTATGATATTTAGTGCTATTGAATATGTAGTGAAGTTAATATTCCTATACATTGCCATAACATTGCATATTGTTAGAACTTTAACTGGAAAATAATTTGCTAATGTGTTCCAGGAGCTATAGAAAGGTTCAAACTGAGAACCTTCACTTTGAATAATCTATTTTAAGGAAACATCCAAGAAGTAGAAAAGTCCATTAGGAATATGATGATATAGGAACAGACATTTCTCCAAAGAAGACATACAGATGGCCAACAGATACGTGAAAAGATGCTCAACATTATTAATCTTCAGAGAAATGCAAATCAAAATCACAATGTGTGCAAAACAGAATCACAAACATCTGTCAGAATGGCTAAAATCTAAAACACAAGAAACAACAAGTGTTGGTGAGGATGTGGAGAGGAAGGAACCCTTCCTTGTGCACTATTGGTGGGAACGCAAACTGGTGCAGACACTGTGAAAAACAGTGCGGATGTTTCTCAAAAAATTTAAAAATAGACTTATCATATGATCCAGTAATTCCACTACTGGGTATTTACCCAAAGAAAATGAAAACACTAATTCAAAGGGATACATGCATTCCCATGTTTATTGCAGCATTATTTATAGCCAAGGGAAGCAACCCAAATATCCTATCAATAGATGGATAGGTAAAGAAGATGTGATATTACTCAGCCATAAAAAAGAATGAAATCTTGCCATTTACAACAACATGGATGGATCTAGAGTGTAAAATGCTAAATGAAACAAGTCAGAGAAAGACAAATACCCTATGATTTCACTCATGTGGAATTCAACAAACAAACCAAATGAACAAAGGAAAAAGACAAAAAATGGACTCTTAGCTATAGAGAAAAAGTGATGGTTACCAGAGGGGAGGTGGGGGAATGGGTGAAATAGGTGAAGGGGATTAAGAGTACACTTATTGTGATGAGCACTGGGTAATGTATAGAATTGTTGAAACACTATATTGTATCCCTGAAACTAATATAACACTGTAGTCTAACTATACTGGAATTAAAATTTTTTAAAATATGATGATATAAAGACTGTAGCAATATGGCAAAGTGCTTATGATATTATAGTCTATTTTTGATAGAATATAAAATATTAAGTATGAATGCCAAAATAAACATACATGTGAAAATCAGAAATGGTAGTTAAAGTGGGATTATGCTATTTTTTGTTTCTATTTGTACTTTGTTTTATAAATTACTAATCAGTTATTTTTTAACAACTAATTAAATATTAGAAAATGGCAGAAAATCATCCAAATTGGAAAGAGGTCCTTAAAGGTGAAAAGGATTAGGTACTACTACATATAGCCTAGTCCCCTTATTTGGAGAAACTAGAGCCCAAAAAGGTACATTAATGACAAAACAGGGATTGGACTCAAGCCTCATGATTCCTGAATAATGTATCACATACTGCCTCCCTGAAAATTGCTGGTGAGCAGGTTATTTTAATGATACCATGTAAATAATGTTCTGATAGGCCTTTTTTTTTTTTTTAAGGGACTGATAGAAGGTTCTGCTCAGTACCAGGCAAGGCTAGAAATGGCAAAGAACTACTTCCAACTCTCAGTTAATCGACCAGAAAGGTGAGTTTATCACTACTTAACCGTGGCAGCAGAGTGGTAACCTGCCAGAAATTAAGGAGTTCCTTACTCTTGAGATAGTTGCAGGAGTTGGAATTGCCATATTTAAAGAGTTAATGGCAAGGATCATGACTGTTGAAGGTGCTGAGGGTGGGGGAGAGGGGGTTTTGCTACAGAAGATCACTGCGTCTGGCATCATCATCATCATCTAATGGCTAACATTGGTAATTATAAAGTGTAGGCCACTTTAATTTGTCAAATCTCTCTTGCAGTCCTATGAAATAAGTATGATTATTACTGTTCCCTAATTACAGCAGAGAAGCTGAGGCCCCGAGAGATTAAGTAGTTTGCCAAAGGTCACACAGCTAGTAAGTGACAGATACAGGATTTGAACTCAGGCAGTCTGATATTGAGCAAATGCTTAATTCCTACAGGAGCCCTTGGCTGTGTCTAGCTACTTTTAGGTGGGTCTGAAACACAGAATAAAGCAGACATTGATCTTTTAAATCAAATCTCATTCTGAGCTGCCATATATTTCCTGGGGGAAGAAAGAAATGAGCACAAGGTTGGAAGGAAATGGCACCCCTTTAAAATGTAATAAAATGGAGGTCTCGTAATGGTGGAGTAACGTATCCAGCTAACCCCCTGCCATTGTAATTGTAAACTCTGGACAGAATATAAGAAACAATTATTTGAAGACATAGTAGAACAAAAAAATAAGGCAAAAACTGAAGGAAATAGGACCCTTAAAAGAAGATCAGAATAGATGTGGACCACATTATCTGAGTTGTCCCTTGAGGTCACTTCCTAGTCAGTGCAGCACCAAGGAAAAAATAGAGCTCTAGCCGAAAGCCTCAGTCTTACTGAGCTCAGGAATCAAAGGTCAGAATTTGAGTATTGGAAAAAATTCAATTTATGTTTGCAAAATTGAATTTGAGATACTCAAAGCTGTTAAATAATATGAAAGAATAGCTTTGTATATATTATGGTTAAAAGGTCCCAAGTTGTGTTTCTCATTTTGTTGTTGGGTTTTGTTTTTTTTTTTCAAATAAAACTTTCTGGTTTTGAAGTCCAGTCATTCTGCTTGCATGGCAAACATCACTTCTTTATGTGATAGAATGTTCTTTGAGGACTGGTGAAGCAAAGTTGATGCTGAGAGAACTCTTAACATCAGTTGTCCGTGAGATAATAATGACTTTACAGCAGTCCTTACTCTCAGAGGTGTCTGCGTGTGCCTTTGTCCCACTCCCATCAGTTTTATGGCAATAATTGGTGGCAAGAGGATTCCTTCTTAGGGTATCATTTCAGAAAGCTTGGGAGAGTCAGGAGAGTAAAAGAGGTGGCCCTCATGGTTAGGAGAATCTCCCCCAGATGATTCCCATCTGCTTCAAAGGGCCACTCTGCTTGTAGAGAAGTGTTACCTTACAGACTTGGGTTAAAGAGATGTTAAGAAATTAGACTCGTGTGTAGGAAAGTTAGGGCTCCTTGCACAAAACAAGATAGACTGGTGGTTCGGTAGTTCTTTTTAAATAATGAAGTTCGTGGGCTGCCTGGGTGGTTCAGTTGGTTAAATGTCTGCCTTCAGCTCAGGTCAGGATTTCGGGGTCCTGGGATCGAGCCCCATGTCGGGCTCCCTGCTCGGTGGGGAGCCTGCTTCCCCCTGAGCTCATGCTGTCTCTCACTCACTCTCTCTCTCTCTCTCTCAAATCTTAAAATAAGTTCGTTGTTGTTACAAAATAACATTCACTCATTATAGCAAATACAGAAAGATGTAATAAGGAAAATATTTATACCAGAGAGTCAACTATTATCATTTTGATCTACTGCCTTCCAGGATTTCCCTCCTCCCCATTCATCTAGTTATTTTTAAAACATTTTTATACTATATAAAAATTTTATATCCTGTCCATAATTTTTACTCATTATAATCTTACTTTTTCCCGACATTAAAAAGGCTTTATAAGCATAATTTTAAAGAGCTGCATAACATTTCAGGAAATGGATGTGCCATAACTTACCATATTTTTACTACTGGAGAAAGAATTATAAGTAGTTTACATAACCGACATTTAATTTAATTTATTTATTTATTTAAGATTTTATTTCTTTGACAGAGAGACTATAAGCAGGGGGAGCGGCAGGCAGAGGGAGAGGGAGAAGCAGGCTTCCCACTGAGCAAGGAGCCTGATGCGGGGCTCGATTCTACGACCCTGAGATCATGACCCGAGCCGAAGGCAGGCGCTTAACCGACTGAGTCACCCAGGCGCCCCTACATGTCCAACATTCTAAATAATGTTGCAAAAGAGACTCCCATTCCCCAAACCAGGGTAGCTTCTAAACAGTTTAAAACCAAACTCGCATCTCCCTCCAGACCTGTTCTTGAATTCCCAGTGTTTTGTTTTGTTTTTTTAATACCTGGATTAATATCACAGACTGTTTCCCACTCTCTTTTTTTTTTTTTTTTTTTTTTAATTTAATTTAACTGAGACAGAGAGAAAACAGGGGAGGGCAGAGACAGAGGGAGAAGCAGACTCCCTGCTGAGCAGGGAGCCCGATGTGGGACTCGATCCCAGGACCCCGGGATCATGACTCGAGCCGAAGGCAGTCGCTTAACCAACTGAGCCACCCAGTCGCCCCCCCACTCTCTTTTTTAAGAGTACTACCATCCTCCTTATCACCTAGACTTCCTGGCTCTCCTTGGATCCAGTCTCTTGATCCTTTTTATTATTATCTTGTGTCTTGCATTTTTCTTTTTTACTGCCTACCTACTCTAATTATTGTTTCTTTTTTTTTTGCTTATTTCTTGAACTATGGCAATACCTAAATTTGTTTCCCAACTTCTAGCGACTCTTCACTTCCAGTGCAACCATTATAGCCAGGAGAATCTGCTTGAAATATATCTTCAATCATCTTTAATCCCTCTCCTAAAAATTATTAGAGATTGTAAAAGTGAAAGATTGAACAATGTGTCCATCAATAGTAGATAAATGGGGCACCTGGGTGGCTCAGTCGTTAAGCGTCTGCCTTCAGCTCAGGTCATGATCCCGGGGTCCTGGGATCGAGCCCCGCATTGGGCTCCCTGCTCAGCGGAAAGCCTGCTTCTCCCTCTCCCACTCCCCCTGCTTGTGTTCCCTCTCTCGCTGTGTCTCTCTCTGTCAAATAAATAAATAAAATCTTTAAAAAAAAAAAAAAATAGTAGATAAATGAATTGCAGTGTATTTGTATGATGGACTACTATCCATTAGTTAACCAGAGATTAGCTAAATGTACATGAGTCTATTCAGGATTTCTCAACCTTGGCACTGTTTACATTTTGGACCAGATAATTCTTTGTTGTGGGAGATGCTCTGTGTATTATAGGATGTTTAGCAGCATCCCTGGCCTCTACCCAGTAAATGCCAATAGCACTCCACCCAGCCCCCAATTGTGACAACCCAAAATATCACCAGACTTTGCCAGATGTCCTTTGGGGGCAAAATTGTCCCCAGTTGAAAACCACTGATCTTTTGTTTTTTTGTTTATTTATTTATTTGAGAGAGAGAGCACAAGAGGGGGGAGTGGGAGAGGGAGAAGCAGACTCCCCGCTCAGCAGGGAGCCCGATGCAGGACTCGATCCCAGGACTCCAGGATCATGACCTGAGCCAAAGGCAGTCGCTTAACCAACTGAGCCACCCAGGCGTCCTAAACCTAAAGTCTTCCTATACTTATGGAGCTTACATGCTAGTGTAGGAGAAAGACAGTAAATCACTATATGATATTAGATAGTGATAAGTAAGTGCTTTGAAGAGAAAACAGTGTATGAGGAAAGAGACGTACAGGCTGCTCTTCTAAAGATTTTATTGATTGATTGATGATTGATTGATTGTACGAGTAGGGGGAAGGGGAGAAGGAGAAAGAGAATCCCAGGCAGACTCTGTGCTGAGCATGGAGCCTGACACAGGGCTCAGTTCCATGAACCTGAGATCATGATCTGAGCCAAGACCAAGAGTCGGTGGCTCACCCAACTGAGCCACCCAGGCACCGCTAGGCTGCTATTCTAAATAGGTTGGTCAAAGAGGCCTTTCCAAGGAGGTTCTGTTTGAGAAGAGACATAAATGAAGTGAGGGAATGAGGCATACAGGTATTTGGGGGGGGAATAAAATTCCAGGGAAAGAGAACAGCAAATATAACAAATGTGTGTGTGTGTGTGCACGTGCACGCACATGCACACACTCAGTGGACCAGAAGGATCATTTGTGAGAGCAGTCACCTCTGGGTAATAACGAAATGGGTTGGAACTGATAATGTTGATCATCAAAGAAAAAGTATTAGCTTTATCTATAAATTTTTAAAGTACATGCATGTTTAATTTTTTATGTTAAGGGTAATCAATCATTCTTTTAGACTGGACGTAAGTATAACAATATTATAATTCTAGGTGGTAGGATATGGACATTTGTTATATCATCTTTTTTTTTTTTTGCTGTATCTTTTGGACTTGTCTATATTATTTAAATCTCTTAAAACAAAAATTAAAAATAAAAAAGAAGCCATCAGTGATCACCCACTGCTTATTTCATTGAGTCCAAACTTAGCCATTTCAGGCTCACTGTGCTCTCATCCCAGTCCATCTGTTCAGCTTCGTCTTCCACACTTTTGCCAAACTGAACACCATTTGCTTTGTGAACATGTTCCTCACTTCTTTGCCTTTATACTAATGCTCATTTTCCCCTTTGCCTGAAGTTCCTCTACCCTATCTTACTTGTCAGAATCTTCCCCATTCTGGGTGCCTGGGTGGCTCAGTTGGTTAAGCGTCTGCCTTGGGCTCAGGTCATGATCCCAGGGTCCTGGGTTCGAGCCTCACGTTGGGCTCCCAGCTCAGTGGGAGTGTGCTTCTCCCTCTCCCCCTGCTCCTCGCCCTGCTCATGCACTCGGGCTCTCTCTCTCTCAGAATAAATAAAATCTTAAGAAAACATCTTCCCCATTTTTTTTAAAGATTTATTTATTTTAGAGAGAGAGAGAGCATGTATGAGCAGAGGGAGAGGGAGAGAGAGAATCTCAAGCAGACTCCCCGCTAAGTGCAGGGCTCAATCTCATGACCCTGAGATCATGACCTCAGCTGAAATCAAGAGTTGGACACTTAACCGAGCCACCCAGGCCCCCCACCCCATTCTTTAAGGCCTAACTCAACTACTTCCATTGTCTTTATCATTTTTTTTTAAACTTCTCTTTAGTTAATGTGATTAATTACCTTCTCCTGTGACTCTTCACAGCATTTGGTCCAACTCTTGATTTTGGCTCAGGTCATGACCTCAGGGTTGTGAGATTGAGCCATGCACAAGCAGGTAGTCTGCTTGAGATTCTGTCTCTCCCTTTCCCTCTGCCCCTCCCCCTGCTCACACTCTCTCTCTCTATCTCTAAAATAAATAAATATGATTTTATATTGTGTAATTTATTATGATTATTTGTGTATTTATTTTTTTCCTCTTAGTAATATTTGCATAATATGTGTCACCTATATGATTTAGCAAGGTGTGCAAATCTTTATTAAATGAATGTAAGTCCATTCTATAACTTGATTTGCTCCATTATAAATAGGTCAGACAGGGTTCCATCAGTTTATATAACAGGTCACATTGCCATCATAAAATAACATGCTCATCATACAGATAATATCTCTGTGCATTACTTCCTCATCAGTTTACTGTAGGAGGATCATAAGATAGTATCAGAAGACTTCGAGACTTTGTTCTAACTCAATGACTTTTCAAAAGTTATAGAACTTCACTGAGCTCTGGTTTTCTCATCTGTAAAACAGGATTATTACCTCATAATAGTAATTAGAGGACTAAATAAGAAAATGTATTTTTTTTTTTAAGATTTTATTTATTTATGAGAGAGAGAATGAGAGAGAGAGAGCATATGAGAGGGGGGAGGGTCAGAGGGAGAAGCAGACTCCCTGCCGAGCAGGGAGCCCGATGCGGGAATAAGAAAATGTATTTAAAGTGCTACCCTGGGGCGCCTGGGTGGCTCAGTCATTAAGAGTCTGCCTTCGGCTCAGGTCCTGATCCCTGGGTCCTGGGATGGAGCCCTGCATTGGGCTCCCTGCTTGGGGCGAGCCTGCTTCTCCCTCTACCTGCTGCTCCCCCTGCTGTGCTCTCTCTCTCTGTCAAATAAATAAAATCTTAAAAAAAAAAAAAAAATTAAAATTAAGTGCTAGCCTAGCATATTATACATGCAAGATTAATTTTAGTTCGTACTTTCCTCTGGGTTTTCTTTTTCTCATATATATGCTATATATAAATTGAAACAGTTGTACTCAGTCAGCAACTTCATAATGGTGTTCCATGCATCCTGTTGCAGAACCAAAGGCAAAGGTGAAATGGATACATCTCTGAGCTTCCAGACTCCATTTCAATCAAAGCAGTTTTTCTTTTTCAGCTTTACTGAGAAATAATTGAGGGACAAAATCGTAAATATTTAAGGCATACATCATGGTGATTTGATATTTGTACATTTGAAGGGATCTAGTTAATTGGCAGTTCCATCACCTCACATATTTATCTTTTTGGTGGGGCAGTTTGAACATTTAAGTTCTACTCTCTGAGCAGATTTCAATTATAAGATACAGTGTTATAGTCACCATGTTTTACATTAGATCCTTAGATGGCATTTAGAAACTTTGTACCCTTCCTTTTACCAACCTCTCCTTATTTCCCTCACTCCCTAGTCCCTGGCAACTACTTTTCTACTCTGTTTCTATGAACTTTACTTTTTTTTTTTTTTTTTTGAGATTCCACATATATGTAATACCATGCAGTGTTTGTCATTCTCTGTCTGGTTTATTCCATTAACATAGTGACCTCGGGGTCAATCCATTTCACAAATAACAGTATTTCCTTCTTATATATATTTCTCTGAATAATATATATGTATATATTTATTATATATATTTGTAATTGTAATACAATTTGTAATATAATTGTATTAATATAGCACATCTCCTTTATCCTGTCATCCATTGGTGGACACTTAGGTGGTTTCCATGTCTTAGCTATTGTGAGTAAATCCTGCAGTGAAGGGAATTGCAGGTATCACTTCAATATCCTGTTTTCATTTCCTTTACATATATACCCAAAAGTAGAATTGCTGGATCATATGCTAGTTCTGTTTTTAATTTTTTGAGGATTCTTCATACTGTTTTTCATAGTGATTGCACCAATTTACATTCCCCAAAGCATGGGGGTTCCCTTTTCTCCACCTCCTTACCAACTCGCTTGTCCTTTGGTAATATCCATTCTGACTGGTGTGAGCTGATATCTCATGGTGATTTTGATCTGTATTTTCTTGATGACGAGTGATGTTAAGCACCTTTTCATGTACCTCTTGGCCATTTGTACATCTCGTACTCAGGTCCTCTGCCCATTTTTAAATCAGATTGTTTTTAACTGATGAGTCATTGAACACTACATCAGAAACTAACGATGTAGGGCGCCTGGGTGGTTCAGATGGTTAAGCGTCTGCCTTCAGCTCAGGTCATGATCTCAGGGTCCTGGGATCGAGTCCCGCAATGGGCTCCTTGCTTGGCGGGGAGTCTGCTTCTACCTCTCCCCCCTGCTCATGCTCTCTCTCTCTGTCTCAAATGAATAAATAAAATCTTTAAAAAAGAAAAAAAAAAAGAAACTAATGATGTAGTGTATGTTGGCTAATTGAATTTAAATTAAAAAAATTAATCAGATTGGTTTTTTTAATTTTAAATATTTTTATTTATTTATTTGACAGAGAGAGACATAGTGAGAGAGGGAACACAAGCAGGGGGAGTGGGACAGGGAGAAGCAGGCTTCCTGCTGAGCAGGGAGCCGGATGCGGGGCTCAATCCCAGGACCCTGGGATCATGACCCGAGCCAAAGGCAGACGCTTAACAACTGAGGCACCCAGGCGCCCCAGATTGTTTTTTTACTATCAAGTTGTATGAGTTCTTTATATATTTTGGATATTAACCCTTTATCAGATGTATGATTTTGTAAATATTTTCTCCCATTCAGTAGGTTGCCTTTTCAGTTTCCTTTGCTGTACAAAGCAGTTTTTCTTTGAGCTCTTTTAGAGTTCCTGGTAAAATTTTATTTGAGAAAAAGGGGTCTGTAACCTAAAACAATTGTTTCAAAACAAATTAGACTAGATTATTCCTCTCAGCTTTAAAATACTATTTTTTTGTGATTATTATTCTGAGCTGTCTTATAAAAAAATTCCCATGTCTTCTGTTTTTTTATAGCTCTCTTGCTATGAGCCCAGGTGAAGAAATCTTAACCTTATTACAAACTGTACCATTTGATATAGAAGAGCTTAAGAAGGAAGAAGCCAATCTTCCCCCAGAAGATGGTAAGTGATGGACCAGGATAGAGCAGAAGGTTTAGGAAAGATGAAAATATTCCACTAAGTCTCACAGGGCCCTTCTCTGAGAGTACCTGCCATGTTCAGTGTGGTATGGCAGTGTCCTGTTTTCTTCTTTTTCAGATGACCGGTGGTTAGATCTCTCACCAGATCAACTGGACCAGCTACTGCAGGAAGCTGCTGGCAAAACAGAAGCAGAGCCCATTTCCAAGGAGGAGCAGAACTACGACTTAAGTCAAGTCTCAGAAAGCATGAAAGCTTTCATTTCCAAAGTTTCAACCCACAAAGGAGCAGAGCTACCTCGGTAATTTGTGTTAGAGTATAAATATCTAAGTAGTTAGAATGCACATGTTGAAGTCATCTAGTCATTGCCATTTCCACTCTTGTTTTTCTTTTCAGTAAATGATTTGTACTGCTGTGTTTCCCTCTTTTGGTGCCTAGTACCATGATGACTTATCTGGAGTTGTATTTTTAATAGTCTGATTCTTTGCAATTCTTAAAGTAAGTCAGAGAGACTACTCAACAGATCTAAAAGTGTCCATCCCAGAGCTGTGCAAGGAAATCGTGTATTTTACTCTTTAAACTTTTACTCAGAACCTTATGGGCTCTTAACACCTAGCTCTCAGCAAATCCACACTTCCATTCAATCTCCCACCCCACAAGCCGATTAGAAGCTTCACATTCAAAAGAGAGGGATAAAAGAGTTCATCAGAGGAAGAAATAATAACAGAAGAAATGGGAAGTTACATTTGGCAAGTAATAGGAAAATAAGGTAGATGGAATTGTCACTTGTATGGCAAATATATCTTTATTCGTGTTGATGCTCTTGAGCCTCATGAGAAGAATAAAATTTATGTTCAGTATTCTCTTTTTAAGAAAGCAGAGATTGGGGGGGGTGCCTGGGTGGCTCAGTCGGTTAAGCGTCCAACTCTTTATCTCATTTCAGGTCTTGAGCTCAGGATTGTGTGTTCAAGCCCCATGTTGGGCTCCACACTGTGCATGGAGCCAGTTTAAAAAAAAAAAAAAGAAAGAAAGAAGAGAAAATATGTTCTTACTTTTAAAAGTTTAGTTCCTAAAGAAATAGACGTTTTTAAAATTAACTCAGAGATGTGATTTGTTCTGCTAATGCCATATATATATATATATATATATATATCTTGTGGGAGGTGCAGGGTGGGTAGGTCCCTAAATCAGTGTAAGTTAAATGTGCATAAACAAAGTGAAACTTTTACTTTTCTTTCATTTTTTTTTTTTTAAAGATTTTATTTATTTTTGTGAGAGAGAAAGAGAGATCATGAGCACAAGAGGTGGGGGAGAGGCAGAGGGAGAAGCAGACTCCCCGCTGAGGAGGGAGCCAGATGTGGGACCCGATTCCAGGACTCTGGGATCATGAGCTGAGCCGAAGGCAGTTGCTTAACTAACTGAGCCACCCAGGCACCCTTTACTTTTATTTCATCAGTCTTTCCCGTTTCTTTTGCCCTGCAAGACCATTTAAACTACAGTTTTTCTTGTTGTACTTCTTTTGAGATCGTATCTCTAGTAGTAGTCCTAAGAATGGCACTGCTTTAAAAAAAAAAAAAAAAGTTCCAGAGAGTTGTGTTCAAAATAAATGGTCTTTTTCCTTTAATCTTACAGGGAACCTTCTGAGGCTCCAATCACTTTTGATGTAGATTCTTTTCTTAATTATTTTGACAAGATTTTAGGTAAGTTACAGTGTGATGTTTATTCTGATTCTGAAACTGTAAGTAGCAAGGCTGTTGCTAGAGTACTAGAGCATTGGATCTCTTGGAAGTCAAAGTATTTGCTTTCTCTTAATGATTTTGACTTTCTTTCAACCATGAACTTCTGCCCAGTTGAATGATTTTGCAGAGGATGCTTAGCTCAGTGCCTAACATAGTAGCTGCTCATTGAGTATTTGTTGAATGAGTGAATGCTGTGTGGCTAGATATGGTTTTACCTTGGCTTCCATGTTACACTGTTTTTTCTCTTTTGACTTACTGTACTTAACCCTAATAATAAAAAGACAAATAGCCCAATTTAAAAAATCAACAAAGGATATAAACAGGCAATGCCTTGAAGAAGAAATACAGACAAATAAATATTTGAAAATACTTGTTTCTAGTAAATAAATACACAATACAAAGTAATAACTTATTTTTTTGCCCACCATATTGGCAAAGATTTAAAAGATTGACAATACCCAGTTTTCTCAAAGGGTTGAAGAAATGGGTACTGTCAAACCATGAGCGTGGAAGTTTAAGTTGTCTTTCACAGGGTGGTTTGGAACTCTAGAAAGTTTATAACCTTTGACTTAGTAATTTCACTTCCAGGAATTTTCTCTATGAAAAGGACACATATGTGCTAAGATAGTGATTACAGCATTGTAGTAGCAAAAAATTGGAACGTCCTAAATGTCCATGGAGAAGGAAATGGCTAAATTATAGTACAATCATATTATGAAATATTGTGCAGTCTTAAGAAAGAATGAGATCCATCTACATGTTTTCACAAAGAAGGACTTCCAAGACCTAGAAATAAGTGGAAAAGCAAACCATGGTTCAGTGTGTGTGTGTGTGTGTGTGTGTGTGTGTGATATGTGTATGTATGTAATACCCTTACGTTTTTATACATACGTAAAGAACTGCATAAAGGCCTGGGTACCCACCAAACTGTGAAAAGATGCTTAACTCTGGGAAGAGAGTGAGATGTGAGACAATAATAACTCCATATGGCTTGAATATTTATATCAAAGTATATCCATGTATTCTGTAGCTTTTAAATTTTAAGTAAAAAATTTTAGTTATTGAATTCATAGTAAAAAAAAAAGCTGTATTTTTCAGATCAGCCTGTGTACTTTTCTGCAAATATCTGCCCGCAGTACCATTTTCTGGAAGGGATTTTTATTAAGTAATTTACCTCTGTATATTTGTCCTTTTCTGCAGATAATATTTAACTCTTTTGAGAGGTATAATCACTCAAGAAAAAATTACCATGTGGCTCTTTTTGTGTTGGGGTCTGTGTAGGTCCAAGTCCTCATGAATCAGACTCCGATGATCTGGATGAGGAAGACTTTGAATGTTTAGATAGTGATGATGACTTGGATCTTAAAACCCAGGAGACTGGGGAAGAAGCATCTGTAAGAGGAACTCTTAATAATCTCAAGTCATATATGGCCCAGATGGACCAGGAATTGGCACAGACCAGCATTGGCAAAAGTTTCACCACCCAGAAGCAAATGGTACGTGAGTGTTTAACCTCTTCCCCTATCTGAATATCTTAATATTATGAAGGAGAGCTAAAACTGTATTTTATCTTAGTTTTTTTCTTTCCTTTTTTTGATGATGCATTTGATATTTCGATTTGAAATAAATAAGAATTTAAGGTTGCTAATGTTTCCCTAAGGATTATTAACTTTGTTCTCCTAAATATGTTTAATTATATTACTTATTCTATGTTATCCATTAGGATTTAACATTAAAAGTCATGCAGTGTGGTCAGACTAGTTTGTGGTTGCATTCTACTACTAACAGCTTACACGGACTTTAAAAACAGAAAGGATCTTAAATATCCAAATAATTTTCAAGTCTTAATAGTGTTTGTTCTGTTTTCTTAATTTAGGGCCAAATTAAGAATTCATCTTCCACTCATTTTTTTATCCTAGTTTTTATACCAGCAGTGTCTAACCTGGGCCTAAGAGACATTATGAAAGAGAGCGGACCCTGGAGCCTTGGGGAGTAGGGTTTGAAATCCAGCTCAACCATCCGCTGTGAATATATATCCATTAACCAGTAATCCTTATGTTGTAGAATCAGTATGAGAACTAAATGAGACAACAGTGAAATCCATAAGGCCCTTAATGAATGTTATTTACCTTGCTTTGATCATCTAAACCACATTTAAACTATAATCACTTCCAGTATTGCCCAAACCTAATAGAAACCAAGAAACAATGTTAAATTTATCTAAAGCAGTGTTTCTAAAATATTAATATGTATATGAGCCATCTAAAGATCTAAGTAAAAGTGAAGTAAAAAAAAAAGTAAAATATAGAAAATAAAATGTGGATTCTGGTTAAGTTGGTCTGGGGTGAAGCCTGAGATTTTACATGTCTAACAGGCTCCCAAGCAGTGTTGGGATCAGCATGCTGCTGATTCATGGACTGCACTTTGAATAGCAAAGATACTAAGGCCTATAACTCAAGCTGCAGTCTTTCAAATCCTTTCCCAACCTGTGAAACCAGAGAGGTTCAAGTAACAATTGAGAATCTTTGTGGTTGGACTCCACAGAGCCTCAGGCTTTTAAAGTTTTTTCACTGGGGAATAAAAAGGAAATTAGTTTCTTTCATTTAGAGAAAAAGTTAGATTCTCTCTTTTTAATGTTCATATTTGCGTATCTCTTTTAAAACTCTTAGGCAAGCTATAAATACTGTCTCCTTAACTTTGGTTATCTCCCTTGGGCTATTTCAAAACGGGGAAGAAATCCAATTTATAGAAACTTTTCCTAGAAAGAAGTGTGTTAAAATCTTTGGAACCAAATTCTAATATGTGTGTTAAATTGTGAAGTTTATTAGACTTCATTTTTATTTTCTATCATTAAGGATAAGAAATTGCCTTTTTAATTTAGATTTCAGTTTTACATTATTGCTTAGTTTTTTTTGTAACTACCATCTAATCTAATGGCCTATTCCATGATTTTGTTTTCTCTCCATAAATAAGGAACCTCTATCCCAGACTACCAATAATAATTCAGATGAGGAAGATTCTGGTGCAGGAGGATCTGTTATGACACCAGTGGATATAGACCTGAACCTGGTTTCAAATATACTGGAATCCTATAGTTCCCAAGCTGGACTGGCAGGACCTGCGTCCAACCTTTTACAAAGCATGGGAGTACAGCTGCCTGATAACACTGATCACAGACCCACAAGTAAGCCAACGCAAGATTAGCCAGCACACCTAGCCTCTCTTTTTTTCTTCTTAAATAAATATTGAGTCTCACTATGCTCATGTATAGTTTAGATGACTCATTTAGTAAAAATGTTTCTTCAGTACAAGTTTCACAGGCTAACTTCTCCTCTGTGAGCCCCAAATGTTGTCCACTCTGCATAAGTCTTTGTGATCTCAGCTGAGGTACATACAAGGTTTTGAAGTCAGCAGAAGAGAGAAAAATCAAGCCCCTGGACAGCCCCTGAGAGATTTACACACTCCGTGTTTAGAACATTAAGTTGATCTTTACTGAGGATTAAAGGAAGAGAAAGGAGGGTGATAGGCAAAAATGAGAAGTGAATGAGTTGCTTTTTTATTCCAATTACCAGAAATGACCTTTAGCCAGGCTCACTCTGGTGACAAATACATTTGTTTTAATGTTTTACCTGTTTTTGCTCTTCTGCTTCACGGACTGAGTGGGTTCTTTTTATCCTTACCACCTTCATCACTCATTGCCACATGAATATTGTCCAGCCAGGTAGGCCCTGTACCAAAGTTCCTTTTATTTATCTGCCATTTTCAGTACCTCAGCCCTGCCCTCTTTTGCCTCAGCTTTCAGATATCCTTGGAGTTCTAAGAAGCAAAGCCCTCCTCCCACTCACTGCCAGGAAATAAAGTTCAGTGTCACAGCTCCTCTATTAGCCTCTCTCATTTTTCTTTTCCAAATCAACACATTAATCCAAAAGCAAACAGTTACTCCATGGTAAGTTTGAGAAACTTAACATGAATCCTGCACACTCCCCTTTCTATCAGTATTTTCAGATTGGGGATGTGTACACAGGTGCTCACAAACACACCCACAGAGAGATAGAAAAGATTGGGAGATGGTAATACACATGGACCCTGAACTGTTTTCTTCTAACTGCAAGATATGAAGAAATCTCAGGACCTCCCTTTGGAGAGTGCTTTTCCCTTCTACATGCTGGGTTTAGTTCAGGTCAGGGCAAGCTGCCAACCTAACAGGACAATCAAGTCCCATCACATACTATCCCTCAACATTTCCTGATGAAGGCACTTTGATTTCCCCAGAGTACTGATGATTTGCCGGCAATGGCAAAAGCAACAACCTTTTGGGATCAAAGGGAAATTCAGCACTTCATCTTGTCTAGTTCTAGAATCTAGTAGACTTTAATGTGTGAATAATCTTAGTATCTCTGGCACTTGAGTCTTTTATCACAAATTAGTGCCTGAAATCATCTGAAGATACAACTCTTTCCCGGCCATTCCTATTTTCAAACAGACTTCTAACAACTTTTCTTCTGCATATCGCTTCAGTTTTTCCACACTTGGGACCTGGGCTTCAATGCTTATCATACAAATAGATTCCTTTTCTCCCTCCCTACTCCCTGCCCCAGATTCTTACTTTCTACTATTTCCTCACTTCATAAGACAGAAAAATACATCTGAACAAAGGTGTGGAAATTTTTTATTTCCTCCAGATAAATTCTCCCTTATGACAAAGTATAGAATGACATACATGAATGATGAGCAATCCTAAATTTAGTTTATCCCGTAAAACAGGAAATGGTTCACCCTCACTAATCCCTTAGCTGAAGTTACAACACTTACAGTATGCAAATGGCAGTGGCCATTTTATATTTAGGAAATCAGACATGGCAAAGTGATCATCTTTTCCTTGGGTCACAAGCTGAGCAAGTAACGGCAAAAGACTTAGCTCTCTTAAGCCCCACTGGGATGCAATTACCCCAGCAGAACATCACTGCATCTGATTTATTACAGGGTAGTCTGAGGAAGACCTTGGCTCCCACTTTCTTCATCCCTTCAGACGACTTAAAGAAATAAGGCTTTTATTTAAATACCATGTACAAAATACCTGTACATGAATTTTTTAATGTTATATTGTGCCATTTTTCTAATTCTATGAGGATGAAAGGTAACTCAGTAGTGGGTTGAGATTTGCTATGTATCTTCAATACTAAGATAAAATTAAAATTATACCAGGCACATTTTTGCAGTTAGTGTAAACCCAGCATTAATGAGATACATGCCAAAAGATGTTTGCTTCCAAGACCTCAGTGAAAATGGGTGCATGGGGGCCTATATCCAAACTAATGCTTCAAAATTCCCTCTGATTTTGACAATCATCATTATCTGTTTGGCATTTTGATTTGCCTATGAACAGGAACCTCCTTTCACTGCTATTAGAGGCATCCTGCTGTAGGGTCACCTCCCGCTCTGCCTTAGTATGAAGTTGGAGATGGCCTTTGGTCACCTCCCTTTTATCAACTGATCTCTTTTATGCCCCTCCAGGATACTGAGAAGGGATCTAGGTGGCTCAATCTGAGCTAAGCGGGCAGGGTAGAGGAGGGCGGCTTTTCCACCCACTCCTTAATCAGTTGGTGGGCAATGGCTAACTTAGGGGGCAACCAGAATGTCCCATACTGTTGCTGAGTATATGGATTGTTTTTCCTCAGGGCTGTGGCTACCTCATCATGACTGAACCAGCCAGCTGCCTCTAGTTCTTTCAAGTTCACCTGGATCTAAAAGACATAAAGAAAAACAGAATGTAAGGTTAGGAGCTACAAAATTTAGAATACTCTGGCCACAGGTGAGAAAATGTTCCCAGAACTGAGCAATACCTGGGATCTACAGGCTGGGAGATAATCAGTTTTAGATATTGTGCAGAAGCAAAAGAGGCATAATTAAAAGGTGAGAGTTAAATATATTTTTTTAAACAGTGTGAAAGAAAAAAGTGCCTTTTAAAAATCTTGGAAGCACAAATACTGAAATACTAAAGAGTGGTTAACAGTGAGGTGTAATATATAAATAATTCTTGATTAACTTTCAATTTAAAAAGAACATAAAATTACTCTTCTCTAAGGGATAAGGGATTATTAATGATTATCAAAGGCATAGTATCTTCTTTGCAATGCACATTGTATCCGCAGGAAGCTGAGACAGATGAGATATTATTAATTCTATGCAAACCAAAACACAATAGACTTTGGCAGGTAGGGACCACAATGCCATCTATCAGGATGCTGCAGAAGAGCAAGATGAGGCTGGATAAGACAACATCTAAATCCCTTTCAACCAGAAGTTCCTATGATTTTATATAATTGGTCCCCAACATCCTAAAAGACTTGAACAATAAGACCAACCCTGAAATCATTCCTTTAATTTGATACATTTATTGTGTGCCTACTCTGTATAAGATGCTCTGTTAAGTCCTGCTGAAAAATAAATTGTCACATGACTGAGATACATACAAAGAAGAATGGTAATTGTGCGGATGCTCTGTATTTTCATGGAGATTGCTTCCTTTATAAGACTGCAAACTCCTTAAGGGAACAAATCCTACGTTACACATCTTTGTATAACGTAGACAATGCTGGACTAGAAAGGTGCCTACTGACCATTGTGGGTGAAGCAAAGGAAATATCACAGCCTAAGGAAGCATCAGAACTTACCTCTGTCTGCCCTGGTTGCACAGTTGCATGACAAGCAATCATGAGTGAGCTATTAGGAAAGGGCCAGTGCTGGGATGCAGAGTACTGCAGTCTTTCCACCTCCAATCCCACCTCTTCTGCAACTTCTCTCCTGACAGCCTCTTCCAGACTTTCACCTATAAGCACTCAGATTAATTCAGGACAGCCTTGCAGCAGGAAGGGTGATACAGATGCCCATTTGTGAAAGGAGCCCAAAACTGACTCCAAAGTTTCAATTAAGTATTCTTGGGAGAGCCCTAAGTCCCTGAGTCTCTACAGCAACAGGACTCAAGTCTGGAGTTGGGTGCTGAACTACAATACTTATACTAGTTACTTAATTAGTGAGAATGCAAAATAAGAGTGACAGGCTACTGCTGTCCTCAGCTTTAATAAAATTCTAATGCCATGTTTGACCTTTTGCAAATTTTACCCCAATAGACTGAGAAAAAAACAACCTGTAAATATCTATTGAATTCTAATTAATACAATGCACGCTGAAATATTTAGGGAGAAGTGTACCAATGTCTGCAAACTATGTATCAAAGAATAAAATGGATTGGTGGATGGATAGAATGGGTAGATATGTGATAAAGGAAATGAAGAAAACAATTGTAGGATCTAGGTGGTAAGTGTATGGGTGAGTATTAACTGTATAATTTTTTCAGGTATGCCATATGTTTGAAAACTTGCCCAATACTGGAAAATTATAATGCCAGAAGGCTATTTTCTAGACTTGACAGGGAACAGTGTGCTTGAGACTCCAAGCATAAAAGCAACAAGACAAAGAAATACCTACTATTGTTAAACTTTTGTGTCCTCCAGTCATCTGTACACTCCCTAAACTTCTTACCTATATCACAAAAACCTGCCAAGGCAGAATACATTCCCTTGGGAAAGGAACTCTGGCGGGCAAGCAGGCATCGAGTCCCATCTGACACCAGAGTAATCACCACAGGAGCCACCTAGGAAAAGGGGATGGAAGACTTAGACATTAGGGTTTGGGGCCTGTTAATGGATGAAGGAATGGATAACTAAGGAAAGCCTTTTAACTGTACAGGCTTCTGTCCCCAGGACAGGCTAGCACAGTCTTCTTGGATTACTGTCCTTTTAAAGTAGTGCTTACCTGTGGATAATAGATAATCTTATTGGAAGGGCACACACGCTTGCTGCCAGCCATATTCTTCTTGGTGGGCTGCCCGCTTCTGCTACAGAACTGATGAGCATCATGCCAACGGAGAAGAGCCTGAGCCTAGGAATACAAAGATAGGCTGATTTCATTTGGAGAGAATGTGAAGCTCATCTATAATAGTGCTGGCCTAGTATTTAGAGCAACTCAAAGGGAAATGCCAATCCCTTTCCAGCTCACCTACTTTAAATGGTTATTAACTGTTTGAACTTTAAAATAAGGAAACTATCTGGAAATACTCCTCTAGCATCTGAAATATGAATAAGAGAAAGTATTATCATTCATTTAAAATACATATATAAACTATTATAATGAATAGCCCATGTACTTAGGACCCAACTTAAAAATAAGATATTTCCAATGTAGTGTAACCCCAACAGGTATTCCTCCCCAGTAAAGATGGAATTTTTTTGCAAATAAAAATGTTTAGACATGTCTTTTTAAGTAAAATGAACAACCAAAAGCACTTTAACAAGTGAAGTCTAAAGCTGTGAGGAGAAGTCATTAAAGCAATACAAAGTAATTTTTCATAGGAGTAACATAATGATATGTTATGCTATGGGTCATTAAAAATATCAGGAGGCTGATAGATCTGCATTTCTTTAGGAGAAAATTTCTTTGCCAATAATAAGGGCAAAAGAAAGAAGAATAAGCAATCTCCCTACAGCAACTTGTCCTTCTGCCAAGGTTTGTAGGAAGGACTGTGATCTATTCAAAAAGAAACCAAATGTCATTCTAGCCTTGTGCATGCATGCATGTATTCACCCATAAACATTGCTTTACCAAATTTCCTACAGGACTAAGAAGTCAGAATCTACCGTGGTCAGCAAGGAGGCATCCTTTGTATTCAGCTGAAAGAGAGCCTTCCTCAGCTCAGTGAAAGAGCCCTTAAGCTCTGTCTCCATTTCTGGTTTCTGTAAGGAAGCTAGAAAATGAGAACAGAGGATAAAATGAAACAAACACCAAACTTTGCCTTGGGGCCCCTCTCAAGTATGCCTATTAAAGCAGTGTTTCCCAAACTCGCCTGATAATACTTTATTAGGGAAAATAAAAAATATACAGGTTCTCAAGCCCCTACCTGGAGATTCTGAACAGCAGGTGAGTAAGGCCCCGAAATCTTTATTTTTAAACAAGCACTGGGTGATTTCTTATATTCAGGCAAATTTGCGAAATATCAGAGCATAGTATTTCTCAAGATCCTCTTCAGAGTAATAAGAATATTTGCACTAACCACACACTCTCCCTGGAAAAGAGGTAAAATGGCACCTCTAAGCTCCTATCTGCACTGCATTCCAGCATCATTACATTTACAACCAGACCTGGAAGGAGAGAAGGAAAGCCTAGTAGGAACCATGAACCTTATACCAAACTGGTTCCCAAATGCAGGTCTGAAGACCCTGAGCATGATAACATGTTTAGTCACCTGAGATAAGAATGATGTCATGAATTTTAAAACATTTAAGAAATATAAAATGTATTAAGGTACAGAGAATAAAACAAACATCTGTGTACCTACCACGAAGCTTAGAAAGTATTAAAATATTCTTTATCTTTTAAATGATGATGACAGTAGATGGGTAGTATTTTTTTGGTCCTAACTTAAAAAAAAAAAAAAAAACAAGGTTGATAACCTTTGGTATTCACAAAATTTTTTTGAAATTTTACTATTACATGAAATCCCTAAGTCTGAGCACCACTGGGAAGTACCCATTAGAAATAAGGTTCTATACCATTTACGGAAGAGGAGCTGTGTAGACCTAGATCCAGAGCAAACCATGCTTCATGCTGTTCAGAGCATCCAATCAGCACAGAGTCTTCTATTCTTTGTGTGTCCTGTCCAAACTTTGCCAGGAGCCTTTCCAACTCTAAGAAACAGAAAAGGAGAAGGGAAGAAAACAAAGGTTTTTCATTAAATCACCACAGTCTTATTAACCTAGGAAATCATCTACTTCAGCTTGAAGTAGGTATACCTGCTTCTAGCCACTGCCCTGCAGCTAATTAGCTATGTAATCTTGGTCTAATCACTTAGCCTCTCTAGGCCTCCATCTTCCCATGAGCAATCTGAAGTGTTTAGACTAAAGAAGGAATTCTTGCTGTGTACCACTGTATTCTGTGATTGTATCATGAAAGGAGAATATCCCCTAGTTCAAAAGATACATGACAGTTAATGTATTATGGTGCTGGGGAAAAAAAAAAAAGTGTATGCTTAAAATGCTAGAGACCAAATCAGTTACATACAATGTAGTCTCCAGATTATGCTGGGTGTCTGGTCTAGGGTAGACTATTATCCAAGATCCCAGTCTGTATAAGACAAGTGTTGTATAGGGAGCAAATCTGTCCTGTGCGTGAAGGACATATTTATTTGTTCATAATACAACATAACATTGCCTTCTGATGGCATCCTGATACTCTTTTGCACTGCTAGAAACTACCTATCCAAGTACTCAACCTCTGACCCATGGAGGAAATTCACTGGCTTTGTATTTAGAAGTAAGTCAGTGTATAGTGACATCATATAAAACTGAAAGTACTTGAATGCTTAGATATGTCTATTTACATACCCTTAAAGAGTTCTTAAAACATACTAATTTTAATTCACTTTTAATTTTTGACCCTTCTAGAAGAAATGAAGTCATGATGCAAATCTCAATAGTAGAAAAGTACGCAATTCCACAGAGGCTGGAAATCACTGGTTTAAGCAGGGTTTGGCAAAATATTTTAGGCTTTGTGAGCCATGTGGCTCTCTGTCACAACCACTCTGCTCTGCCACTGTAGTGCGAAAACAGCCATAGACAATATGTAAATGAACGAGCGTGGCTGTGTTCCAGTATTTACAGAACAAGCAGTGGGTTCCAATTTGGACAGCAGTTTCACTGACCCCTAGTTTAAGGCAATAGTGGTTCATACCACTACTAAATAATATTTGGGCAACTCGGGTTTATACACTAAATAATTAATTGGTAGAAATAGTTTGGAAAACCTGGACTCTAAAATTGAAGGATCCTTCTCAGGGATTTGACATGGATGAAATTCATTCATGGCCACAGGCTGGTCTACAGGACTGCTGGTCCTCTTTGGGCTTACCTAGTAGGCTATGCCTGGGGGCCTGGTATTGGTGTCCCGATTTCTGAAGCAAAGGAGCCAGGCTATGAAAGAGATAAAATGCTCCTGTCTGCTGGGCTTTTTTACATGCATCATCATCTTCCTTCAGTTCAAATAAATACCTGTATTTTGGAAATAAAGCATTATTAAAACCACACTTAGTTACTTGTACAGCATTCATCTTTCAGAATTTGGTCCTTGCATCCCTCTCCTATCACAGTTATTTCCTTTTATTTATATCCTAAACTGCTCTTTCCCCTGAAAGACTAGGATCTCCTTTAGGGCAGGGTCAGCCTTAGTTCTGTATCTCTAGTAATTAGCATATTGAATGGCTCGATTCAATAAATATTTATTGAATTGAACTCCAAGGGTAATAAATATTTACTGAATTGAACCTCAAGGTACTTTGCCAATATTACGCTGTGAGGCAAGAATTTACATGCAGTGGAGTGAAAGGAAAACAAGTACAGTGAGAAAACATCAACCACAGAATACCGAGGGATGGGAGCAGACTTTATTATTGTAGACAGAGACCCAACACCATACCTTAACTCTCTTTCAATCTAGGGATGATAAAGAGCTGTTATCTTCAATGCATTCGTGCTTCCAACACCTAGTCCTCGACGTGGACACCATTAGCTCCTTATCTCTACCAGAGACCACTGATGGGAAAGTGAAACCTATACTTGACCTACGCTTATTTAATAAGTGTAATATCTTCAATAGCCAAAATACAAATGTGGAAAAAGACAACATCCTATCATTAGTTTCTCTAGAAGAAATAGTACTGGATCCAGATCTAGGCTTTTCAAGCACCTTCATTAAAGATTACCTAAGTTTATCCCTTCAAGAGCCTTGGAAATCGGGTCAGGGTCCACATGATTCAGGGGGTACTGAATGTAGATTCTCCTTCTGAAGCCTTAGGGATAACCATTTTTGCCTATTAAAAGCCCTAAACAGACTCAGATTTATGGCAAATTTTGTCATGAGGTAGGCAACACAGTTTATGGATATTTCCTGTAGGATCTGGGAGCTTTTGTAACACTAACAGAGTTAGTTCAACATAAAACTACAAAGCAAAATGATAAATGTGCCCCAGTGGCATCTTTAGGAACCTATTTTTGACTATATGATAAAAGGGGTTACAATGAGCTCTTCATAAACACAAGACCAAAGAAACCTGAGATTTTAATACTCATGGTATTTTTAAACTTACTATAAGTGACTCACTTCCTGGGGCAAAGACTTAATTCATGTCAAAGGAGAGACATGTGCCACTCAGAAGTTACCAAATATAAACAATAGAACAAACACCGCTGCCTTCCTAAAAGAACAGTAAGAGTGGTACAACCTGTGCTTTGCCCTAATGACCCTAAAAAGCACAACATCTACATAAACACCCAGGTCTTAAATCTGGGGCCTCACTGGAACTGGAACTGAGATCCAAAAAGTTCCTTACATTTTCCTTCTCGATCAGGAACACTAATTTGAAAAATTAATTTTCCCCCTTTAGTTATAATAGCATGGAAACAACACTAAGATTATCAGACATAAACTTATTTTCCTATTTATAAAAATAAAAAGTCATCCCATAAAAGTCAGAAAATACAGTTAGCAATTTGTTCAAAAAAGGGAAATCAAGAATCTCACCATTCAGAGATTATCACTGTTTACACCTGGGAATTCTTCAAACTATTTATTGGTATCTGTATATAGATAGGTATATTAAGAATCATACCTATTAAGTTGTAGCCTTTTTTTCTTTAACATTCTTTTCATGCCATGTTCTTTATTGATAGAATTTCATTCTCTCATGACTTTTTACTCATTTTAAAATCACTTTAACAGGGGCGCCTGGGTGGCTCAGATGGTTAAGCGTCTGCCTTCAGCTCAGGGCATGATCTCAGGGTCCTGGGATCGAGCCCCATATCAGGCTCCTGGCTCAGCGAGGAGTCTGCTTCTCCCTCTCCCTCCGCCCCTCTCCCCTGCTCATATTCCCTCTCTCTCTCTCTCTCTGTCACATGAATTAAAAAAAAAAAATTTAAAATCACTTTAATATAGTCATTTTTAGACCATTCAAAAATTGTTCAATAATTCAATTATTGTTCTCAGAGTCTCAGCCTCAGCACTGCAAATAACCTACAATAATTTAAGTACTGCAATTTTCTTTTCTCACTCTCGTTCATGTAATATTGTATGCTTACGTGCCTTTAAATTCTGGACTGGGCACTCATGTTTGGCAGAGCTTTTCATTTAGGAAGCCCTGGTTATGAGTGTTATCTCTTCAGAGGAGTTTTACCTTGCTTCTGCAAGGTGCCCAGGGGTCTTATAAGTCTACGACTACTACTTATATTCTTTTCTTAGGTTGGGGTTTGGGGACCATAACACAGATGGTGCAAGTTTAAACCCCAAAACTATGAGAACAGGCTAGTGATTTCAAATTCACAGATTTCAAATTTGCCCAGGCTGTGACAAAGAAGTCCTTTACCATCTTCCTGTACTGTTATAGGTTTTTTTTTTTTCTCCTGGTCTACCTTTAACTGGTAGTTTAGTTCTTTCTTAGAGGTGAGAGGTGAGGGAATTAGAATTATCTACCTTTTTTCAGGAAACTTCATGAACTATTATTATTCAGTATAGTTTTTAATTCCATCATAGGGGTATACTATCATTAATTTCTCCCCTCTTGTTCATTCATCCATTCAACAATCCTTCAGTGCCTACTATGCGCTGGGTATTGTTTTATGCACGAGGGGTACCATACTGGGAAAGACAAAGTTCTTATCTTAATAGAACTTAATATTTAAGTATGTCAGACATTTTAGGTAATATTGGAAATTTATTTATAATTTTTCCAATTATAAATAATTTGCAATGACTATCCTTATATGTAAATCTTAATCATGTATCCTTAATCCTCAATGTAGGATTTTGAGATATTTATATTTTATAATTTAATGGGCCAAAGAGAGAATAATCAGAGCTCAGGTTGGTCACAACTCACCGGGTCTTAGTGACATAAGTTGACAGCAGCCTAAAGTACCAAAAAGATTTTCTCCTGCAACCAATTCCACAATACAGGGACATTGTCAGGTCCTTAGAGAAAAGAGGAGTTAAAAAAAAAAAGGTCATAGTATGCAATTTAAAGTAATGAATCACCAAGAGGTGATATACTTTACTTTACATTACTCTGGAGACATTCCAGAGAATGTCTCCAGAGTAATGGAGAATGTCTCCAGAGTAATGGAGAATATATGAAAGCCAAAGTCCCTCTGAGAATGAAGTAAGAGGAATCCTATAGATAAGAAAAATACAAAAATCATGGCCATTAAGAAAATATTTCAAAAGGCAGCTATGCAAATCTACATGAATCTAAGATATTTTCTATTTTGTGTATTCCATTGTGAGAGAAAAAAAATTATCTTACGAATCCATTCTGCAGGTAATTCCTTTTAAATTGTATATCAATAAGTATTTTATTCCCCATGAAAAGTACATTTCACATTGGCAATAAAAGTCAAGAAGTTGCACTGAAATGAGAAAATCAGTACAGTTAAATAACCAAAGCAAGCTTTGATACTAAACAAATCACTGAGGAACATCTAAAGTTTAGGCTTACTTCTTGGTTGCATAATTATGAATCACTGATGACTAATCCTTGGACAGTTTTGGCTACAATCTATGTCCTAGCCAAGGGTAAAATATATTTAGCAAAGACACTCAACAAAAAGTGTTTATTGAAAACTGACTTTATGCAAGGTCCTTTAAGGAACACAGAAATGTACTGATGAAAAACCTACGGTCAAGGGACTCTAGTAGGAGAGAGAAAACAAACATAGCTTTCCCAGAAGGGAACATGTGATATGTGGGTACAACGCACTCTAGGAGAGTATTAAAAGACTTGTGTGATATATTGGAAGAAATATATTTCTTGTATATGGGTATGTCATATGTACATGTCTCACGTACAAACTCTGAGAACGCAAATTGGTACAATATTTTTGGGCGGCAATTTCGGAATATCTATTGAAATGTTAAATAAACATCCCTTTCACCTAGCAATTCCATTTCTATGAATTTATCCTAAGAAGGAAAGGATATGTATAGGAACGTTAACTGAAAGGTATGATAAAGGGGAATAATATACAGCTCTTAAAAATAAATAGAAGATGGGGCGCCTGGGTGGCTCAGACGTTAAGCGTCTGCTTTCGGCTCAGGTCATGATCCCAGGGTCCTGGGATCGAGCCCCGCATCGGGCTCCCTGCTCTGCGGGAAGCCTGCTTCTCCCTCTCCCATTCCCCCTGCTTGTATTCCCTCTCTCGCTGTGTCTCTCTCTGTCAAATAAATGAATAAAATCTTTAAAAAAAATAAATAAATAAAATAAATAAATAGAAGAGGGGCGCCTGGGTGGTTCAGTCAGTTAAGCATCTGACTCTTGGTTTTGGCTCAGGTCATGGTCTCAGGGTCCTGGGATTGAGCCCCACATTGGGCTCTGTGCTCATCAAGGAGTCTGCTTGTGATTCTCTCTTTCCCTCTTTCTCGGCCCCTCCCCCCTACTCTCTCTCTCTCAAATAAATAAAACCTTTAAAATAAATAAATACAAGATAACAGTGGAAACATTCATATATAGTAACAGGGAAAGATATTCACAATATATGTTTAAGTAAGAAAAGCAAGTAATATTTGGTTGGTTTACCGTGATCTAATTAATTTATAAAGGAAAGGACATAGGGGAGCCTGGGTGGCTTAGTGGGTTAAGCATCTGACTCTTGATTTCAGCTCAGGTCATGATCTCAGGGTTGTGGGATCGAGTCCTGCGTTGGTCTCTGTACTAGGCGTGGAGTCTGCTTAAGATTCTCTCTCTCCCTCTCCCTCTGTCCCTGCCTGCCCCCACTTCTCTCCCTCTCTAAAAAAAGAAAAGAAAAAGAAAAGGACATATACATATCAGTAAACATAAATTAGATATGTATCTATTTGTATTTTTAAAGTGACTAGAAGTACACATAACATATCATCAACAGGAGTACCTCAGCACATTCCCAGGGAGCCAAAAGGAATTCTTTTGGTGAGTTCCTTGAATCCTGAGAGCCAAGAGCTGTTTGGTTGAGCTTTAAGTACCAACTAATCTGTGTGGCCCACTGTACTTGGCTGCCTGATGCTTTGCCTAGTTTCTGTTACGAAATTAACCTTAGCCAGTTGTGGATTATCATGGTCTGCTGACTCAGGGGATGGTCACAGAGCTTATAAAAAACAAAGTCAAGTTCTTAATGTAACTTTGAAAAAATACTAACAATCAAGAGGAAAACCAGACTTATTTCAACTGAGAACTGCATTGGTACAGTCATAAACCTAGTAGATAAAAATTAAGTCTAATTCCTTTTCTAAATGGTCCCTTGTATATTTTTTATACACATCTTATATAAAAACAGTATAGAGATTATTGAAAAGTCAAAGAAGAGAAAACGATTTCCTTAAAAATCTGCTTTAACTATATTTTTCTCTTTTAAATAGATCGTTAAAATTATAAAATTAACATAATTACATTACAGGACATCTAGAAAAGAGAATTATGAGGGTGTCCATAATATGGCCACATAAATATAACTTATGTATTTTCTAATCTTTTTACACATACAACTTCTACATATTTATAATCAGAGGACACATTTTTGTCAACTTGCTTTCATGAAACACATCACAAGCAGTTTTCCATGTTTTTGTATAAGCTATATAATTTTTTTTAGCTGCAAAATACTACATTCAGGTAGCCTCATCCTTATTTTGCTAAACATTCCCCTGATTTTAGACATTTAGGTTGCTCTGATTTTAAATTACCAGAAATAAGATACCACTAAATAACTGTGTGCTGATATTTTTGGGTTACTTTTTAAGTTTCCCAAAGTAGAATTACTGGGATAAAATTTAGTTTAAAATCATATGGCTCCTTCTACACATTGCCACACTTACAAGATTCAGTAGTGTCTAGTTTAAAAAAAAAAAGAACTTTCAGTTTGTATTTTTTTTATAACTACCAAGATTGAAAGTGTTTTGAGATTTAATAGTTCTAGTTCCCCTTTTGCAAACTGTTTGACGTCCTGTGCTCATTTATTTACTGTGGTTTTGACTATTCTAGATTTTAGAATATTATAGTACATTTCCAGCATTTTCCATAATATGATCATAGAAACACATTATAGGAACCAACTGCTATATGTGTCGCTTTTCTTTGTGTACCTCAGTACAAAAAAAAAAAAAAAAAGGTCTTTTAACAATGAGGATATGTGAAATTACTTTTAGAATGAAAATATAATTTCTTATAACTCCATTACTATTTAGAAATCTAATGCAGGGAAAATTTGTTACTTATTTCTAAATAGTTTGTGATTTTTTACTCTTTTAGGGGTCTTCAGTGCGATGTTTTATTCAAAGCGTATTGGCTCAAGGGCTTACCTTTAGTAAACATGCTGCAAAACAACTGGTAGACCTGCCATGATACTCGAATCCACATTACAAACAGAATTGTTTTTGTTTGGATTGGCAAGTATTATGGTATTTTATTCCTGACGGCATTCTGGGGATAAAAGTTCACTATTCACAAAATAAGTTTTGGAAGAAAATACTAGCACTGTTATTTTACGTTAGATGACAAGCCCAGGACTGCCTTCTGTTTTATTTACAGTGTCTGTGCGTATCTCCAAACCGAGGAAGGAACAGGCAAGTAAGCACTGAAGAGACTCCGGACTTTTATTCTGGGCTCTCCCACTGACTGAATTTGTGATCTATAGCTGTCACCTAACTCGTAGGAGCTTGGTTTCTGTCTCACTTCTCACAGGGGAAGGAAGGAGAGAAAATGGATCTAAAGTGTATTACAACCATGTCAGGTTTTCACATACCCAATTCTCAGATCTGTTAGACTGTACAATCCTCAAGGGTTGGGATTGTATCTTCCCCTATCTATAGCACCTAGCATTGTCTCTATCACAATGTAAAACACAATATAGATAGATGAATGAATGAATGAATGAATGAATTTATCCCATTTTACAAGTGAGGAAGATAAAGCTTTAACTAATCTGAAATCACAATTTAGATAGCAGCAGTTTCAAACCCAGGGCTATCTGGCTCCAAAACTCATGTGTTGATGAGAAATACATGGGAAAGCATTTTTCAACATTCATTTATGATTATGTATTTTAAAAGTACAAAGACTGATAGAGATGAAAGATAATATTATTTTTACCAAAAACTATTCAATGAAGAGGCAAGGCTGTTAAGATTAACAATTTCTCTCAAGCCCCTGTAATAAGTAATTCCCACATTTCTCATCCTGTTCATTTTAACAGAAGAAAGATTACTTTGTAAAATACTACAGCATGAAGAAAAGGCCCATCTCGAATCTCTGTGGTTATTTCTACCAAGAAGTTTGGTAGTGTTTGAGAGAGCCCTTTTCAGTTCTGTCTATTTATTACTGTGGACCTCAACGGAATGAGGAAATATGCAAAACTGAGGAGCCACAGAATACAGATTTCAAGGTCTCACTAAGTAGCTTTATGGTTTGCTTTCTAAAAAATGTTTCCTCCCTCAATTCAAAAATAATGCAGGCACAACGCAAAAAAGTAAGCAAATTCTATTTTTAAATGACTCTCCAAGAAAGTTCCAGAAAAATATTAGCTTTAGTTAAAAGGATAGTTCCTTAAGTTATGATGCAAAACTGTGGCCATTCCCTGGTTTCTGCAAGAAGGAAAAGACTAAGCTAAAATCACAAAATGCTGTGACCAAGATCTTTTTTCAAGTTTTGACTATGCCTTCCCATAAAATCCCTCCTGGGCTTAGAACCTCAACAGTTTTCTGTTCCGCTGTACTCACTCTGAATTCTGTTGGGGGAGGGTGCCTTCCTAGGCCTCAAGAATCTGCAGAAACCGGGGAACTCCTAACGTTCCTGGGAAGTAGGGCTTCCCTTCCCTAGAGGGACCATTGCGGCCTCTGCCACACTTCCCAGAATCCCCTAGAGATGCACTCTGGGAAATGTAGTTCTGTTTTCATGCTGGCTGTTAAGTCCTCCAAAGTTAACCATGGTTGTAAGCATGCTTTTGCCACACTTCCCAGAATTCACCTAGAGATGCGCTCTGGGAATTGTAGTTTAATCCAGAGGCATGCTGCTATCCGCTCCAACAGCAAAGTTAACCGTGAGTGTCAAAAAGCGTGATCTAAGATCTTCTAAATCCATTACCAGAAAAACTACCGACCTTGTCTTTGAAGAAGCAGTAGATTCACTTTTGAATAACAAAAAAGTAGTCATTAAACCCATCCTAGTACACAGAAGGCATATTTTGTGGGGGAGGAAAAGAGTGTTGGGGCAGGAACTCAGATAACTTCCAACCTTTCTGTCTCTGTATGCCCACTTTAGAACTAGTTCTAACATTTCATGAATTCTGCCAATTTAAAAGGACCCGACGGTGTCTAAATGTGTGTGAGCTTATGTTAGAATGCATCCCTTGATCAACCGTGGCAGGATTCCTTAGGACTGAAAGCAGTCTAGCAAAACTACTTTGGTTCTGCTCTTTTCTTACTTTATAGAAGACAGTTTTGAAGCACCTTCGTTCAACGTGTATTTAATGAATACCAAATGTACCTGGGACTGTTAATAGGC
This sequence comes from Phoca vitulina, assembly GCF_004348235.1. Classification (NCBI taxonomy): domain Eukaryota; kingdom Metazoa; phylum Chordata; class Mammalia; order Carnivora; family Phocidae; genus Phoca; species Phoca vitulina. The sequence goes on along the minus strand of NW_022589732.1, from coordinate 13,781,727 downwards.
ACCAGATACAGCAGGGGGAAAAAACATGAAAATTTCTGTCTTCGTGCAACTTACATTCTAAAGGAAAAACAAACAAGTAAATATACACTGTGTCTGGTTATAAGTGCTGAGGAGAAAAATAAAGCAAGGTAAGAGGAGAGAGGATTTTGCTATTTTATATAGGGTGGCTAGCCTCATTGTAAAAGTGATATTTGAGCAAAGACAGTGAAAGAGTTAAGGAAGGAAACCAAGTGGAAATCTATGCAAAGAGATTTGTAGACGGGAGAAAACCAGCAGATGCAAAGGTCCTGGGGAGAAAGCATAACTGGCAGGTCTGAGGAAAGCCTAGGACAAAGCATGATGGTCAGAGATGAGGTCAAAGAGTAGCCAAGTATCAGATCACATAGGACTTCACAAATCTTACAATTCTTAGACAGCCATTGTAATCCTTTTGGTTTTTACTCTGAGAGGGATGGGATGTTACAGAAGAATTTGAGCAAGAGAATGAGATGATTTGACTTACATTGTAAAGGAATTACTATGTGTGTGGAGGTTAGACTTCAGGGATACCGGTGGGAACAGAGGTTTGGGGTTTTTGTTTTTTTTTTTGAGTGATGAAAATGTAAAATTGATTGTGGTGATAGCTGCACAGTTCTGTGAGCCCAAGAACTGGAGATCATTCAGTAGAATTGCACACTTTAAGTGGGTAAGTTATATGTTATTTGAATTATAGCTCAATAAAGCTGTTAAAAATATTCAATCAAATCATTAATTGTGTTAAACAATCACAGTGCATGGTTAGTAAATACAGCAAATATGGTATAAATAAATATAATCCTCATAATGTTTTTAGGTCATGATAAGGTAAAAATTATCTTTCCTCAGACGTGCTTAAGTTTAAATCAATGGCAATGTTTAACCATGTTATAAATTAATACTGTTTTAAGAGTAAAAATTGAGCCTCAAGTGGTTGAATCCCAGTCCAGCTTTTGGTGGTGAAAGTAACAATGTATTTTTTTTTTTAAGATTTTTTTTTTTAAGATTTTATTTATTTATTTGACAGAGAGAGACACAGCGAGAGAGGGAACACAAGCAGGGGGATTGGGAGAGGGAGAAGCAGGCTTCCGGCTGAGCAAGGAGCCCAACATGGGACTCAATCCCAGGACTCCGGGATCATGACCTAAGCTGAAGGCAGATGCTCAACCAACTGAGCCACCCAGGCGTCCCAAAAGATTTATTTATTTGAGAGAGAGAGCGTGCACGCTCACACATGTGCGGGGACAGGGGCAAAAGGAGAGGGAGAGAGAAAAGCTCAAGCAGACTCGGGGCTGAGTGTGGAACTCCACGCAGGGCTCGATCCCATGCCCCCAAGATCATGACTTGAGTTAAAACCGAGTTGGATGCTTAACCAACTGGCCACGCAGGCACCCCAAAAGTAACAATGTATTTAAAGATATGTGTTTAATAATTCATTGAACAGATATTTATTTATTTATTTATTTTTGAAGATTTTATTTATCTGTGAGAGAGAAAGAGAGAGAGACAGCATGAGCACAAGCAGGGGGAGAGGCAGGCAGAGGGAGAAGCAGGAGCCCAATACAGGGCTCCATTCCAGGACCCTGGGGTCATGACCTGAGCTGAAGGCAGATGTTTAATTGAGCCACCCGGGCGCCCCTGAACAGATACTTATTGAACATCTGTCATATGCAAGGCATCATGCTAGAATTGAGGTTACAGTGGTGAATAACATACTGCCTCTGCCATCAAAAATTAATTATGCATGTATATGTGCGTATGGTATGTGTGTGTGTGAGAGAGAGAGAGAGAGTTAACATGCAAGCATGTGAGACAACAGCTCATTTACTCAGTCTTTGGCCACTTATGGGAATGGACATAGGATGTAGGGTGTACCGGAGCAAACTTGGAGAGAAATTACAACTTCATTCTGCTGGCAGGTTTATGGTTGGATAGTGTCCCATTACATGTGGGACAAGAAAAAGATCTAAGCAAATGGGTGGGAAGGGGTTTACGTGAGGGTCCCTTAAATAATAAGCCACTTTCAAAGAGCCCTATCTGCATAGCCAGTGGTGCCATAAACACTGGGAGGTCCTTACGCTACTCTTCAAGAGCAAAGTACAGTAGGTTTCCTTCTCCTCTACCTTCCCAAATATGGAATGATGCTTAACACATAGCAGTGAATGGAACCAAGACCATACGCAGCTGGAAGACAAGATAAAACGGAACAATTATGGTATACCAAGTTAAAAATTAATTTGAATACATGATTTTGTTAGCATAATGCAGTCACTAGACTGACTGGGTTTCAATTTCCTGTTAATTGAACTCTTACTCTCTTTGCTTTCCTCCCCAACCCCCTTTTTTAAATGACTGTGAACCATTTCACTAGCAGTCTCGTAGTCACTAGCAGTTCCATCAGAAATTTGGCAGAAGTTAATAAAAAATTACCAGTTTCATTATCAGTTGAAAGATCTGGCAAAGGCTTTCTTTCTTTTCTTTTCTTTTTTTTTTTTTAAAGATTTTATTTATTTATTTGACAGAGAGAGCGAGAGAGCACAAGCAGGGGGAACAATAGAGGGAGAGGGAGAAGCGGGCTCCCTGGGGCTCGATCCAAGGACCCTGAGATCATGACCTGAGCCGAAGGCAGATGCTTCACCATCTGAGCCACCCAGGCGCCCCTGGCAAAGGCTTTCAGTAATGAGTTATGACTATAGTTAAAAAACTTTCACTTCTCGGGGCGCCTGCTCAGCGGGAAGCCTGCTTCTTCCTCTCCCACTCCCCCTGCTTGTGTTCCCTTTCTCGCTGTGTCTCTCTGTCAAATGAATAAATAAAAAAAAAAAAGAAATCTTTAAAAAAAAACAAAAAAACTTTCACTTCTCTGGTGTCTTGTATAGTTTCACCTTTACCCCAATATCTAAAGAGGTTCTGAGTATTAGAAAAAGTGTATATTGTGTGTCATTATATTCCCAAAGCAAATGTAATTTTTTCTGTTACTTAATCTGGTGATTATTTTACTTCTTTAAGCCTCAGTTGGAGATATCACTAAATCTCTAATATTTTATAACGTAAGTATTATCCAGATATATGATCATTATGTTTTCGATGTTGGATGAAAAGAATTTAGAGATTTCCCCCTGATTTACATTTTCCATACTCTCTTTATTCCTACATTACAATGGAAGCTTGGGAGATAGCTGTTATCAGTTATCTATTGTAACAATAATGCTTCATAACAAACAAGCACAAAATCACAGACGCTTACAAGTGTTTATTACCCACACACCTGGAGTGGTTGGCTAGGTGATTCTGCTGATCTTGGTTAAGCTCATTTATATGCCTAGGGGTAGTACACTGTTAGATAATCTAAAATGGTCTTGGCTAGGACAGTGGGGGTGCTCCATGTGTCTCCATGTGTCTCTCATTTGCTAGCAAGCTAGCATGGGCACATTCTTTTGATGATGATGGCACGTGGAAATATGCAAGTCTGCACAAGAGATGACTCTCACTTTGATACCAACTATAAATTTCAAGGCTTCCCAAAACCATTCTCAGTTTTGATAGGACTCACAGAACTTACTGAAAGCTATTACACTCATGATTATGGCTTATTAGAGGGAAAGGATACAGATTAAAATCAGCCAAGGGGAGAAGCACATAAGGTAGAATCTGGAGAAGTACCAAAAGTGGAGCTCCCATTGTTCTCTCCCCACACACTTGGGATGCATTACTTTTCCAGCATCAATGAGTGACAATACATACAGGATGTTGCTGACCAGGGCAACTCACTTGAGCATTGGAGTCCAGAGTTCCTACTGGGGCTCCATCATCCAAAGCTCCAATTGTAAATCACATTGTTGGACTTTCTGGTGTGGACAATCCCTATTCTAAGGCCATTGGGTATGGCCAATCCCCACCCTAACTCACATTGTTAAATTATTCAGTGGGCTCCAAGACCCCCAGGCAAACAAAGATACTCCTATCAGGCGTGAGATTACCTCCCAAAAACCAGGGGGAAAAGCCAGACCTCATTTTGGGCCAGGTAAATTTTTTAAAGACATAAGCGTGAATACAGGAAGTAGGGAAGAATTAGGACTATTAGTGCAAACAATCTAACACAGTAGCTCTATTAAAAGTATTCCTTAAATTGGTATAGGATATCAAACAGTGTTCTTTAACTTTAGGATTGACTAAAGAACTAACATTAACCATAGACTAATTACAGATGCTATAAATAAACATCCTTCTCTTTACCCCTTGTACACATTAAGATTAGAAATAATCACTCTGGGTGGCCTGGGTGGCTCAGTCATTAGGCGCCTGCCTTCGGCTCAGGTCATGGTCCCAGAGTCCTGGGATCGAGCCCCACATCAGCTCCCTGCTCAGCTGGAAGCCTGCTTCTCCATCTCCCACTCCCTCTGCTTGTGTTCCCTCTCTCGCTGTGTCTCTCTCTGTCAAATAAATAAAATCTTAAAAAAAAAAAAAAAAAGAACTAATCACTCCGTTTCATAATTTTTGTGAAAGTCATTGAAACAGATCTAAAACTTACCAACTTCGGCTCTATGATTAAAAAACAACAGAGCAGGGGCGCCTGGGTGGCTCAGTCGTTAAGCGTCTGCCTTCGGCTCAGGTCATGATCCCAGGGTCCTGGAATCGAGCCCCACGTCGGGCTCCCTGCTTGGCGGGAAGCCTGCTTCTCCCTCTCCCACTCCCCCTGCTTGTGTTCCCTCTCTCACTGTCTCTCTCTCTCTCTGTCAAATAAATAAATAAAATCTTTAAAAAACAACAACAAAACAAAACCTCACACATTCTATACTATACAGCATCCAATGATGATTACTCCTATTAATGTAGTACTTCATGCTTTTCCAAGAATTTTCAAAACAACTATCTCAATCAATTCTCATGTTTTTGTGTAGTTGATGGGGGCAAATATTATTATGGTCATTTGGTGGATGAAGCATAAAAGTTAAAACAGCTCACTTAGGGCACCCTTCTATACTGTTAACAATGGACTAGAACCTGGGCTCACTGATTCTTTTTTTTTTTTTTTAAAGGTTTTATTTATTTATTCATGAGAGACAGAGAGAGAGAGGCAGAGGGAGAAGCAGGCTCCCAAGGAGCAGAGAGCCCGATGAGGGACTCGATCCCAGGACCCTGGGATCATGACCTGAGCGGAAGGCAGACGCTTAACCATCTGAGCCACCCAGGCACCCCCTGGGCTCACTGATTCTACCAGTGCTCCTTCTAGGTCAGAGTTTTTCTGCCTACCAAATCCTGTGATTTTGTGACAGAATGAATTCCAGGTCCTAAACTCTGAATCTTGCTTCACCAAATAAAGTTGAGATTTCTGGCATTCTCGCCTGGTTTGAGCTCTTGAGAAGCTCATTTGGGTGGAAGAATGCATGGACTAGCCAAGCTCTGCAAATCTTTCAGACAGCTAAGTCAGATGCTGTTTGTTTATAACCAAAGCATTCTTCTGAAATGTAACTTAATTGTTTTCAATAAAAATATATTTTTTAAAATTTGTAAACATGTCTTATGCTTGACAGAATAGCTGTTGGACATTCCCCTGCAAGCACCTGCAATTCCCCTGCTATAGCACCTGAAAATATGTAATACTTAGGACTCAAGTTATTTATATTCAAAGAATGATACATTGCTAAGGAAAGATACCAGAAAATGAGAAAGGAGTAACTGGAGTCTGATACAGCTGTCATGCTATTCATAAATTGTTCACAACCAAAGTAAATAAGTAAATGTGTCTTATTCACCAATGTATTTCCAATGCTAGATATAATGCCTGGAATATTTTTTTGAGAGGTTCATTATTTTATTTTATTTTTTTAAGGATTTTATTTGACAGAGAGAGAAAGCACAAGCAGGGGGAGCAGCAGAGGGAGAGGGAGAAGCAGGCTTCCCGCTGAGCAGGGAGACTGATGCGGGGCTCCATCCCAGGACCCCGGGATCACAACCCGAGCCAAAGGCAGACGCCCAACGACTGAGCCACCCAGGCGCCCCAATGCCTGGAATATTGTAAATGCTCAATAAATATTTATTGAATGAATGAATAAGTGAATAACTAAAATAGGCTTCCTTATTACAACAAATTGATCCAAATAGAGCAAAGGCAAAAGTTGCTTGGTAAAAGGTAGTAGTCTCCTGACACGATTGTTTTCCTTTTGGAAAACAAGTACACCTCCTTTGGGAATTAGAAATTTGGTTCAAAACAAGAAAACATCTGAGAGCTGAATTGGAGCCTTCTCTAAAACAACTCTTAATACCAGTGCTAGGGTTCTACATCAGTTAAGATGTGTTTTGTTACTTGCAAATGAGATTTGAGAAAATTCAAATTTAATTTGCTTAAACAATAAGTGAATTTATTCACTTGCATAGCTAAAACATCCAGCTGTAGTTTGGGCCTCAGATACCACTTGATTAAGGTTTTACTCAGTCTCTCTTAGCTCTGACCTATTTCATGTATTGGCTTGTCCTCAAGTTGGCTTTCATCATGGTAGACAAAGGGCTGCCAGAAGATCTTAGGGCTATTTACCTTTTTGTTACTATCCAGAGAGTATGTCTACCCTCAGCCATGAAACAAAAGTATTGGTCTTCACTCTATTTGGATCAATTTAGGCTACAATCCCCACTTTCTGAACCCCTAACCAAACAATTCCTGGGCTCAAAGGAACATCATGAATTGTTTGGGACCTGGGTTAGGTGACCATCCCTAATTGCTGTGACAAGACAGATTGTCCCTTACTGATGTGAATCAGGCTTATCAGGATGAGGGGCCTCCCCTGATTTGGGAGTAGATAAATTTCTTGGATATGCAGTTTGATTTTATTATTTTTGGAATGTACTTTCTCATTATCTCTGCAGATATTTCTAAGGGCCCATTTCCTTTCTCTTCCCGTTCTGGAACTCCAACCACACATATGTAGGATTTGTGATACTGTCTCACAGCCGATTTTATTGTTCTATTTGTTTTTCACTTTTTTTCTCTTTGGTTACTGGCATCCCCTACTTTTCAAAAGTTTGCCTAACACCACTTTGCTTTTATGAAAGAGCTACATCAGTACCTGTTTTTGCTATCTGAAAGAAATCAGAAGAAGATTTTTGCTTTTACCAAAAAAGACAAAAAGCAAAAATAGTGTTCAGTGTTTGTTTTGCTGTGAGCTACTATAGAGGCAGGCTGCACCCCAAGCAGAGAGAGTGGCACCGCCAAGATCCTTCCCCAAGAACTACACTCAGCATCTCAGCACCAAGCCACCATAATTTTGCACTGTGTCTGTAAGCATCTGTGCTTTATCTTGATTTATTTTGTGCATCTGTTAGCAAGATGTGTTCTAAGGTATCAGAAAGGCCTAAGAGAGGTTATTTTTTGGGTCTGGGAATGCTAAAAAATTTTTCCATATAAATTTATGGTTATTGCTTCTTCATTTTATGCCATTTCAGCTTAGGGAAGGTTTCATAGAAATGCTGTACTTTTGGGTAGCTGGTGAAACTTGTATTGGTTTGGATAACTTGTCCTTCTTTTATCAGCTGTGTTGAGTACACTGATAAGTCCATCAAAAGAAATATTCATCTCTGAATAGCACTTGCCTTTGACTCTTTCTTATAATTTTCATCTATTTACTGAAATTCCCCATTTGTTCATGCATTTTGCCCACTTTTTTTCACTAGTTAGTTTGAAGTCCTTATCTGATAGTTCCAACATCGGGCTCATCTCTGACTCCATTTCTGTTGACTACTTTGTCTCTTGACAATGGGATTTTTGTGTGTCTCATGGTTTTCTAATGAATGCTGGACATTATGTGTAAAACAGTACTATTTTCTGGTAAGCAGTGTCCACACCTGACAATGAACACACCTCTTCTTCTGACAGGTTGTTAATGTTGGGGGTTGGATCAATCTAGTTAGGAGTGGAGCTGGGCTGGGGCTTTGTACATCACAGACTTCAAATTCATTTAGCAGGAAGATGCTGTTTCCTTGTGCTTAGCATGGGGGCTGGTGTGCCAGAGAGTTTCTCTCAGTGTTCCTGCTTCCCCCTGCGCTTTCAATTGCCCCTTCATTCTTATGCCACAGAGGGTCTCTCTCTCTCCACACTCAGTGTTAGGCTGGGTTTGTGATAGAGATTTTCTGTGTCCTAGTCCAGTCTCAGTCTTAGGGAGGTTCTGTGTGCCTGGGCCTTGGGAGGTGGTTCTTCTTCACTCTCCTCTCTGTGGAAGCCAACTCAGCCTTCTATCTATGGTTTGTCTTGGACAAGAGTTTCCTGCTCCTCCCTCAGCAATAGTGGATCTCAGCTTGTTATCAGTGTAGGATCCAGGGCCTAAGAGAATTTCCTGCCTCCCCCTGAAAAGATATAGGTCTTTCCTTCTACACTTCCCCTATCCACAAGGGAGCTTTGTCTGTGCCCTGGGGGCCAACGTGTTTGCTACCCCTTATCCAGTGGCTTATGGCTTTTGCTTCATAGGATAAAAGAGTCTGGACGAAAAAGGGTCTGGGAGGTTTTATGCCCAATTCCTAGCAGCTGCCAATTACCTCCTTTATGTCTGCAACATTTGGGGTTCTCTATGATCTCCTGCCCTGCCCCTAATCATTCATCTGATTACCACTGAGCTTGTGGGAAAAACTTGGCAAGTGCAATCTCCCTTTGTGTCTGAGGCTCCAAACTGATATACTAGCCTACACATGACCTTTAGCAATTTGTTAAACTTTTTGTTGAGTTATTTCTTACTCTGCCAAAGGTCTAAACTGTGTGGCCCATTTCTCCTTGGAGCTCAAGTTACTTGGTTGCCTTGCAACCTCAGCTGTGTGGTGTACTCAAGAAAATGTATGCTTTTGCAGATTATCTGGCTTTTTTTTGTCATTGTGGGAGCAAAATTCTTTGCACTTTTTTTTTTTTTTACATTCCCAAGCAGAAGTAGAAGTCACACCTACACTGAATTGCTATGCAGTTTGGAAAGTCTTAATAAGGTTGGCAAAGTGGGGGGATGAATTCTAGGTAGGCAGCACACAGTGTCCATTTTAGGTACAAATATAATCAATAAATACAATTCTGGTAATAAGTTTTGTGATGGAAAAGTTTGACTTTGTTTAGGCAGTACATAGGTTAAGATAGACTAGGTAATGCTGAAGTTATAAATAACTGTAAGTTTTAGTGAGTTAACATGATAGAAGTTTGTTTTGCACTCATGCTACATACCCAGTGGAGATTGTCAAGGTAGTACAGAGTTTGAGGCTTTGTTCATTGTAGGAACTCAAGAGATCTGGACTGATTAAAGCTTCATCTTGATATGGGCTTCCATGGTAACTGCAGTACTCAAAAGAGACTGTGATGAACACATTTTGAATTTCAAACATGTCACTTTCAATGGCCAAAGCAAATTTGTTGGCCACAACTAACTTTAAAGAAGGTGGAAAAGAGGGGCACCAGGGTGGCTCAAATGGTTGAGCATCTGCCTTTGGCTCAGGTCATGATCTCCAGGTCCTGGGATCAAGCCCCAGCTCAGAGGGGAGTCTGCTTCTCCCTCCCCCTCTGCCTCTCCCCTTGCTTGTGCATGCATGCTCTCTCTCTCTCTCTCAAATGAATAAATTTTTAAAATCTTAAAAAAAAAAAAAAAGGAAGGTGGAGAAGAGCAGAACTTTCTGTCTGGGAAAAGTCCTAGAAATATTTGGTGAACAGTACTAATGAATACCACGGGGAGGTAGTCTTGCCTTGCCAACCAGCAGTAGAAAGACCTGTGCAGTTAATATGCGGCTGACTCAAGTTTAGCAGAATTAAATCTAAAGAAACCACGGATTAATTTTAAAGTAGAACCGCAAGTAGATAGAAGTTTAGTTTCTATATATGGTTTCATTGTGATATGGAAATCTGCTTAGTATTGACAAACTATTAATTGGCAGAATAAGTTTAAAACCAGTGATGACCCCTGTCATTTCAAATCTAATAAGATTCCAAATCAAACTCTTCAACTGCTCTGAAAATTTAGCTCACTTTCCCAACTTCTTTATTTTGGTTGTTGATACCATTATTCTGGCCAGCTTTCCAAACTAGAGACCATGGCACTTTTTTGGTGTAACTAATATGTTCTGCTTTACCAGCTTGAGGGTACAATTTGAGGTCATATGCCTTTTGCTATTAAAATTAAAGGTCTTAATGCTTCTGTCCTGCTTATTGAGAGGACTTTCTTCCTCTCTAGAGTCCTCTTCCTCAGATAATTCCCATGATTTCAAGAATGCTTTTCTTGTGTAAGGGGTCAGTCCTAATTACTATATTCACTTCTAGGACAGAACATTAGGAACTTTACTCAGACCCTTGGGAAATGTCATTGTCTTCAGATATTGTTTTAGTCATAGTCATATAAGTGATGAGTGTATTAGTTTCTTATTGCTTCTATGATAAGTTATCACCAACTTGATGGCTTAAACAATACACATTTATTATCTTACAGTTCTGTAAGTCAGAAGTTTGCCATGGGTCTCAGTGGGTTAAAATCAGAAGTATCACCAGGGCTATGTCCCTTTCTGAATTGTTCTAGGGAAGAATCCATTTCCTTGCCTTTTCCAGTTTCTAAAGGCCTCCTACATTTCCTGGCTCCTAGTCCCCTCTCTCCATCTTCAAATCAGCCATGTAGCAAATATCTCACTTTGCTTCCATCCTCACAGCTGGGAAAAGTTTTCAGCTGTAAAGAATCATTTAATTAAATTGGGCCCACCCAATCCAGACTAATCTCTCCATCTAAAGGTCCTTAATTATATCTGTAAAGTTCTTTTGCCAGATAAAGTAACATATTCACAGGTGCAAGGGAGTAGGATGTGGACATCTTTGAGGGGCCATTATTTTGCCTGCTACAGTGAGCATCCCTATTGAGGCCACATGACATGGATGGTCTGGCTACCCCATTGCAGCCACTTTTCCTCAGTCTGCAGTGATAGGATGTTAGTAACTGGAATGGTTTCCAGTTTCAGCTGCATTCATCTCTTGACTTTTGTGTTCCTACTCATGATTAAAGAGAAAGCCCCTATTGCTCCTAGTCCCAAGGCTCATCCCCATGCCCAGTGACATGGAAAACTCATATTCTTACATTGCATTTTCTTTCTTTCTTTTTTTTTTTTAAAGATTTTATTTATTTATTTGACAGAGAGAGACACAGCGAGAGAGGGAACACAAGTAGGGGGAGTGGGAGAGGGAGAAGCAGGCTTCCCACGGAGCAGGGATCCCGATGTGGGACTCGATCTCAGGACACTGGGATCATGACCTGAGCCGAAGGCAGATGCTTAATGACTGAGCCACAGTGCCCTTACATTGCATTTTCTTTTGTGACAGGTAAACAACATGATATTGCCTCATTATTTAAAATACTTCAGTGCCTTCCCATTGTACTTGTTACAGTACCAAATAGGCCCTACCTAATCTAGCCTCTGTATACTGATCATCCTGGTTTCTCCCTTGCTTATGGAACTACAAATACACTAAGTTTCTTTTAGCTTCTCAAATGCATCAAGCTTGTTCCTGTCACATGCTCCTCATACATGCTATTCTCTCTCTTTAGGATGCTCTTGTTCACACACTTCATTTGGCCAACTCAGGTCTCAGTTTATATGTCACTTCTTCAGCGACACTTTCCCTGTGTTATCTAAATTATGTCCCTACTGTTATTCTTTTCCATAGCACCTTATTTTCTTTTATTATAATTAATATTTATTTATTTATTTAGTGTATTTTCAGTTTCCTTCAAAGGACTCCAAGTTATATGACAGCAGGAATCATATATCACTCTATCCAATAAGCTTATAAACTCTTTAAGAGACTGCCTAATTAAAGTTTGATCTTCCACAGCCTAGCAGGCAGTGTCTTGGACACCGTTGGTAGGTGTTCCATAAATATTTATTCAATAAATCTTGGACTACTAATCTAGACTCCACTTTCTTTCTCTTCTAATTTACATAGCATAATATTCTAAAACATTGCTTCCATCATCTTAATCCCCTGCTGAAAAACTTATCCACTATTACTTATTTTATCCAATTCAACTTTATTATTTCTCCTCCCAAGTAAAGTGTGTAGTATTTTATAATCCTGACAATTCAGTACTTATCTACTCTCTCAAATGATTTCTAATCGTTTCATATGTGTGAATGCAATTTGATTAAAACTGCCTTCAAGAAGTCTACATGTTCTATTTTGGCTTCCCCTTTTCTTGGAAGTAACCATCATTCAAAATGTGAAATAAAAAGCTGATTTATTATTTTCTATGTGTAGAAGTACTATACTTGTTTGGTCCAGTCTCTCTGCTGATCTTATATGGTATTTTGTGAAAGATGGAGTTCAGGGATTGACTGACTTTCAAAGATGGGAGTGGGTTGGGTTGACATCAGCTATGAAATCATAATTATTGTGGTGGAGAGACTGTTTACAATTGGCTGATTTTCAGAGATGTGTTCACAAGAGTAAGGCTGTTGCTGTTTGGCTAACTTTAAAAAGTAGGAAGCTGTCACTGACAGGCTGGTTTTTTAGAGGCTTGTTCACAAGGCTGAGTTACCACTATTGATCTATTAATTGAGTTTAAAATTACTTCTGTTCATTAGTTGTTACCATACCTATATAATAATCTTTTCCTAAAAATATGGGACTTTTAATATTTTGTTCAAGAAATATTTATTTTAATTGATGAGCCCATTCAACTTTTTCAGATGCAAGAAGAGATTGGAGATTTATAGTACAGCTAGAGCAGTTCTGTTCTAATGTTTGGTCTTTCAAAGGGGGAGTTGTATCATTCTTTTTTTGCTCTCCAAGGTACCTCTCATTTTCATTCTAACCAAGCAGGTATGATCAGGTTGAGTAGTCATATGTAAAATTGATATGAAATGTCCTTTTTGGGCAACCAAATGATATTGTAAGGGACAGGTTAGACATTTCTTTCAGCTTCACAACTCATTCCTGATAATGTCATGTTAATTCTTAGGATTGCCGTTACATTTGGAAGAATCTCAAATAAGATTATGTGTGACTTTTTTGAGTTCAGGGCATATCAAGTTTCTTTAAACTGATAATACTCTAACTTTTATTGTGGATATCCTTATTCAATTCTAACAGAAAAGAACTTCCTTTTATTAGCTAAGCATTGACAAGCATTAAATCTTTCATTAAAATTTTACACATTTGGGGGCACCTGGCTGGCTCAGTTGGTACAGCATGTGACTCTTGATCCCCGGGGTTGTGAGTTCAAGAGCTCCACGTTGAGGGTAGAGATCACTTAAATTTTTTTTTTTTTTTACACATCCAATAAATAGAAGGATATCCCACAGATTAGTTTCAGGCTCCCTAAATTTCAACTTTGTGTCTGCTCCACTATACATATATTTTTGATGATAGAACATAAGACACATTCAAATGGTTATAAAATGTCTGGCCCTGCACCTTTGTTTTACAATGATGGGTGGGTTGGCACAATGGGTGGTAGGAGTATTCTTGGATGCCATTCCTACACTGGGACAGCTGGCAGTATTTTAACTATGCGTAGAAGTGACTGTGAGTTACAAAAATATATCCCACTAAACTCAAACCAAATGTATTCTAACTCAACTTCCTTCAGCTAAATTAAAAAAAATGCCTGCTAGCCCCTCCTACACCACTAGACAAGGGGAAGTGTGACAGAGGAGAAATCAGTGAGGAACCAGTTTGCCGTCTAAAGATTGTTGTTAAAATTTTTGTGAACTGTATGAATATACTGCTGGGGCCCCTTCCAGGGCCTTGGAAAAAGCTAGTGCAAATGAAGTCCCCTGAAGATGAAGCCTCTCAGCTTTGCATTAAATTTGCCTTGGGGTCTGGGGCCATTTTATCTATAGGGTGGATTGTCAATTTTCAGTCACCTCATATAGGGCCAGTGGATTACAGTTCCATTTGAGGCAGAGATTTGCCTCTTGTGTCAAAGGGCTTTCTACCATTTGTTTAGATTAGAGGTTCTCAAATTCTTTGGTCTCATGACCATTTCACTCCTAAAAAGTATTAAGGACTCCAAAAAGCTTTTATGTGAATCATATCTGTCAATATTAACGGTATTAGGAGTTAAAACAAACATATAAAATATTAATTCATTTAAAATAAAAAACAATAAATCTGTTACATGTTAACATAAATAACATTTTTAATGAAATAGAACTATTATTTCAAAGCAAAAAGGATTTAGAGAGAAGAGTGGCACTATTTACATTTCTGAAAATCTCTATAATGTCTGGCTTAACAGAATTCTCACACCTGCCTCTGCATTCAATCTGTTGCAATATCACCGAACATGTAGTCTCTGGAAAAGCCCAGTCTTAGTATGAAATAATTTTGATCTTGTGGACCCCCGACTACACTCTGACAATCGCTGAGTTAGACATCTTTATATCTACTTTCTGGATGCCTAGAGCTTCTAAGTACCCGCTCTCTATTTCTGTATCCATATAATCAACTTCACCTCCTAGGTAAGAGTCAAATGTTAATTATTGCTATGCTTTTTGGCATACAAGGAAAACTTTAGAAACAATTTTTAATGAATCCCAAGTCTTAGAGAAGTCATTCTTCTCTTAGAGAAGTCATTCTTCCCTTTTACTGACAAGGGTAAAAGTATCTCCCTCATTGTCTGCTCCCGGATAGCAAGGCTTTGGGTTTTTTTTTTTTTGTTTTTTTAATTAAAGACTTTATTTATTTATTTGACAGAGAGAGACACAGCGAGAGAGGGAACACAGGCGGGGGGAGTGGGAGAGGGAGAAGCAGGCTTCCCGCGGAGCAGGGAGCCTGACGTGGGGCTCGATCCCATGGACCCTGGGACCATGGCCTGAGCCGAAGGCTGACGCTTAACGACTGAGCTACCCAGGCTCCCCAAGGCTTTGTTCTTTTAGGAATATAATGGCCAAGGCAAACCTTAGACTAAGACCAAACACAACATTGGGTGTCTTATATGGTGTAACAACAGCATCTGATATTTACCAAGTCCTTTCTGCGTGCTAGGCATGTACTAAGTGCTTCACATACATCATCTCATTTAATTCTCCCAGTATTCCTATGAGGAACCTACCACCATTCCCATTTTACGGATGAGGAAACGGAGATAAAGAGAGGTTAATGCCCTGCGTTTTACAGGGCTGAGCCGGGAACTAAATTAAAAAAATCTGTCTCCGAAGTGCGTATACTTTATCTACTAATAAAGTAAGTATAAAAGTGGCAGAGTGAGATTCGTATAAAATAACAGTGGAGGTGAAAAAGGGAGGTTAGTAAGGCAAAAAGCCTCCGGGCCACGACAGCCGAGATACCAAGGATGCACTGTATTATTTTCCACCCGAGGCTTCTTTTCTGCTTCATTCTCTACGCTCCCATGCTCCTCTTCTCATATATCATTGCTGGTGGTTTCGACGCTCAGGCCTGAGGCCGACGTTGAAACTAACGCGTTTAAACAACCTGATGAAAAGGAGCGAGGCAAATCTGAAGGAAGGAAGGTGACGGCGGCGTGGCGAGAACCCTGCGCAGGCGCATCACATGCCAGGCCCGCCTGCCCGCCCCCCTTCTCCGCCTAGGACTCCGGGGCTGGAGGGGATTACGGGCGTGGGCCGCGAGTGCCGACTGGAGGGAGGCGCGGGCTGGCGCCTGCGCAGTCCCCGCGGCGCTGGTGTGATCTAGCTCACGTAGCGAGGGCTGCAGTCGCCTCCTCCCTAGCGCTGCCGTCGCAGCCTAGAGGTTATAAAAGGGCTAACTGGCTCCCTCTGCTGCCCAGTCGCGCCGCCAGCGGGCTGAGGAAAGGGAGCGGGTGTCCGGCCCGAGAGCTGGCTACAGGGGACTGAAGAACGCGCCGCCCCTCCCGCCCCACTTCCCAGGTAAGACGCTCCCCCGACTCGGGAGACTGTGGCTCAGGCCCTAGGACCGCTGTGGCCCTTCTGGGACAGCTGTGGTGGTCCGCTCCCTGCCCGCTGTGGTGGGATGGCTTGGGGGCGGAGGGTCCTCCAGTTGACCACAGCAACCTGAATACCTTCTTTTCTGGAGACTCGGCCTGGCGCCCCGCGCCCCCTGGCTGCCCCAGAGGCTCTTCTGCCCTTCTCCGTGCTCCCCTTCTCCCGCCTCCTGCCTGGTCGGCGCCCCCGACCGTTGGGGCTGCGGCAGCCTCAGTCCCCGCCCTGGGGACCAGGACTTTCTTGAATATTCCTTCCTTCCCGGGGAGGGCTCACCCTGTTGATTTTTCCGAGCCGCTCTCATACCTGGTCCTCCCTACAAAAGCTGGGGGGAACGCGAGGGCGGGGCGTGGGTTTTTGGCCTCCGCCGCGGCAGATGGGTAGCATGTGGCGGAGTGGAGAGCGGACTTTAAAAGCTTAGGGCAGGAGCCGAAGCACTTGAGGCATTTCTACCCTATCGAAAAGTCGTCGGGTCTGGGAAGCGGACCTAGTCGGAGAAGTTCGGGCTCGACTCATCTGTTGCGCG
The DNA here is from genome assembly GCF_004348235.1 of Phoca vitulina. NCBI lineage: Eukaryota > Metazoa > Chordata > Mammalia > Carnivora > Phocidae > Phoca > Phoca vitulina. The sequence continues at coordinate 13,765,274 of NW_022589732.1, read as the reverse complement.
CAGCGGTGCTGCTGGAGCAGCTAGACGCTGCCCCGGGCGCCGAGTTTCGGGCTGCTGGTTTGAGGAAGGCGGCTGTCAGATCACCCAGTCGTCGGGGAAGCTCCTCTTCCTTCCCTCTTCTTCCACGAGTTTTTTTTTAAAGGCACATGAGCTTCCCCCACCATCCCCCTTCTCTTACTCTCAGCAGAGAGTGTTCTGCTTTTTAAAACTCCACATCAGTAAATCGAGTTTCGTGGTTGTGTGAGAACTTTGAGTTGGATTTCACGAATGCCTCCCAGATGTATGTTTTAAGGGGGAGGAAGAATGGTACCATTTCTCCTATTTCTAGGAGACTGTTTTTCCTGAATAATCGAATGTATTAAGTAGAGTTTAATTTTTTGACACTTACATGCGTTCCGGAGAGTGAAGACTCTTGGAATTTTGCGCTGTTTGCTTTAAGAAAGGGATGAAGCAGCAGCTAGCTCTCCTTTTAGGAATTGATCTGAAAGGCCACAGAGACTTGCCAATTTGAACTTAACTGTTTCTGGTTTCTCGGAGAGCTGTGGCTCTTGGACTTTCCCTTGGAATGCACTCCGAAGGGATGAAACTGCCACTACGTGAGTGGGGGAGGGGAAAAGACGTGGCAGCAGTGTTCTTTCATCAGGTTTTTGCTCCTTTTTAAAAAAAGTTTCTAGGAAGAAACTTATTTCCCCTTTTAGGTTTAGATGTGGGAATAGCTTTATGAATGAGGCTAGTCTTTTTCTAAGATAATCAGATGAAATAGTAGGAACATTGCAATTGAATTTATAAAACATTTTGAAGGGATTTTTCTGATTGAGTTTCTATGGAGAAAATGGATACCTTAAGCAGGAAATATTCAAGAAGCTGAAAGTGAACAACTTATGTGTTGCCTTCATTTGAAATTTAAATAGACATTACGTGTGTTTTTTCTTTAATTTTAGCTTTTAGCCTGTGAATATAATTTCAGAATCTTAAATAAGAATCTCAGATTTTACCTTTTTCTTTTTGTGGGAAGCATAGGTTTTATCACTTACCTTTAAAAGCAATGTCAGTTTTGATTTTGAAACATTATGCCTTGAATCCTGTCAGTATTTTAGATAGCTGATGGCAAATGCTTCTTATAAATTTAACATAGACTAACTAGGAAAAGGACTATGTTGTCTCTTTTTTTTAGATGGATAATGCTGTTTCCTTTGACATCTTAAAATGAGTTTTATTTTGAAGTACTTAAAGCCATGACTTTGGTAAGCGGATAATTACATTGGTCATTTTGTGCCTTGGTAACTAAGGTAGTAACAGAGATAAAAGAAATATATACAATTTTTAATTACTGTAGAAAAATATAGACAGTGCAAAACACTTTTGAAAAAAGAAAGCTTTATACCACCTAGGTGGTCCCGGTTTGCAGGTGAACCTTGGCTTTCTGATAAGGGGATTAATTAACCTTTTCTAATGCTGCAGAGTGCGTTGTATACTGACAAGCAATATCTTTCATAAGGCTATTAAGTTCAGACTCCTGCTTTTATTCCAGGGATGCAGCAGGTGTTACTCCAGGGACCCAGTGGTAAAGCTGTGAGCCTTCATTTATGTGGAAGGAATGCCTTATTTTATTTAGCAATTAAATATCAACTGGGATATAATTACTGCTCTTAGACTTGAGATACTTTGAGGTCATGAAATCCATTGAGAATCTGATAGAAAGTATGGATCCTGGGTCAGAAAATGGAAGTGCACACATCTGCATGGAGTATTATGTACAATTTACAGATACTCCCCTCCCCCAACCTTGCACATCTGTAAACTGCTATAAGAATAAAAAATAAAAGATATATGAAGTTAATCTTTAAGTACATCTAGGTATCTTGAGGCAGTATTTCTTGAATATTTCTGAAAATGGAACTGAGCTGTAAGTCTGACTAGATTTGAGTACATAGATGACAGTAATAAACTTTTGCTGAAACGGTTTTACCAAAAGTTAATAGGTTGGTGGGAGAATTGTTGAATTGCTAAATTGTCTAAGCAATCATACGTGATATTGCCCGTCCTCCCCCCTCCCTCCCCCCCCTTCCCTTCCCCTCATATGTTGTAATATGTCTTTGGTTCTACTCTGAAAGTAGAAAATGCTTGAATGTAAACAAAAATAAATTGCTTAGGCCCTTGGCATGAAACTGTTACTCTTCATACAGTGAGAACTTGAATCTTATAATTAAATCATAATGGTGTGTTTGTATGTACGATATAAGACTCTGTAAGAGACAAGCCAAATAAAGTGTGTATGTATATTTGTGAAACTAGTTAAAGCTTCATTCGTGTTTCTACCCAATGCAATTTATTTGTATAAATTGAAGCTTTGGTTTTCCTCTGGCCAAATATTGTGCCTTAATAAAAACTAGAAGTTCAAAAGACTTCATTAAGATTACTCCAGCAATTTTTGAACTTGATGTAATGAGAAATATTCCTTTTCTTGATGTTGCTTTGGATGATCAGTATGACTATTAGTATATTAGGTTGGACTTGGGCAAAAATACAGGATAGGAGTCATGCTTCTTACATAGTGTCATCTGTGAATGCATACTATCTTGGACTCTTTTCCTCTTCCTGCTTAGTGTTTCATATAAATATGTCCATGTTTTGGTGGTTTACATATTTTTCATTTAAATAGTAATATTGTAATATGTTAATATACTCAGCCTTTCTCTCTTGTTAGGCATTTGAGCTGTTTCTCCATGATAAGTAGTGCAAAGAGAAGGCTGTAATTTAGCAGTTTCTTATATCCACCTGTATAGCTACAGTAAACTTTAACCAGTTTTCTTTCTGCTTTTCTTTTTTTTTTCTTTTTTTTTTCGGGCGGGGAGAAACAAATGACAATAAAACCTTTTATCAGTAATTTTTCCTTCCCCTCTGAATTAATTTTCTAGGAGCATTGGACTGGCCTCTAAAAAGATTTTTTAATCTACCTGATAATAACTAAAGCACTTTATATTTTTTAAAGTGTTGTTTCATATATTATATAATTTGATCCTTAAAGTAATTTTGTAAGGTAGTTTTATATCATCCTCATTTTATAAATGAAGAAACTGAGGCTCAGAGAAGTCAAGTAATTTGCCCAAGAATATAGTAACTGTCAGAACTGGGACTTGGACCCAGGTTGTCTGTTTTCTGATTCACATTTCATAGTACTTCATTCTTGATAATTGATCAGATTGAGTCTGAGGAAATGGAACAGGGAGAAAAAAAACCAATTTAATAGCATATTACCAACGTTTTATAAATGTTTTCAACAACCAGGGTTGAAATAAAGTAGGGTCCGGGGTTAGTACTAACTAACTTAATCATTCCACTAAGTTTCATTTTAAAAACATTTATAATGTGTCTCGTAGACTGTGGGAGAATCAAAAGAGTAATAAGAAACCTTCTCTAGGAGAAATGAGACATGAAAGTTACATGCCTTGCAAGCATGTTACTGACAATTTTACTTGATGTTAAATCTGAGTAACTGCTGAATGGAAACCCATATCTAGATTCACATTTTCTGCAACCATGAATTCATCTCTCCTTATTCTAGTATATGTGACTTTATTTCATATATCTTTTCCTGAACTTGACAACTTTGAGGATCTGCCAATAGGAAAAAGAGGGAATTAAAGGCTAGAGTGAGAAGAGGGAGACTAGGGTTAAGAAAAATGGAATTTGTCCCAAAATTTATATAAATTCCTGGGCAGAGAGCTGCCCAGTGTCCATTAGGGGATATGAGGTGCCCAAATAAAACATTTTTTTCTGTACATGAATATCCAACTATTCTAGACTATCCTTGCTCTATTGAGTTGCCTTTATACCTTTGCCAAAACCAAACAGACCATTTTCTGTTTCTAGATTATCTATTTTGTTCCACTGTTCTACATGTTTCATTGAAAATTCTGTTTTTGGAATATTTTGCCATCATCTCATATTCCTTACTTAAGCTTAAAAACTCTACAACGTAAAAATCTAAATTTTATGTTTCACTTGTATCCTTAGGGTGGTGAAGACAGTAAAGTTGTCTTATCAGACCTTCCTGTGTAAATAAAAAATAGATGAAATTTGGAGCAAAAGGGATTGATGGTGGTATTGTGTCAGGTAGTAGAGCTGGGGAGTTAAACATTTGGATTTTCTTGATTTGTCTCCTCACTTCAATGCTACTTTGACTTTTTTTTTTTTTAGCTTGTCTACTTACAGAAATAAAAATGTTCTATTAAATGTTTATTAAAGAAAATGCAGAAGTTGAGTGAAGATAATTGTGATCCCATCTCTCAGTTGTTAACTTTTTTTTTGAGTTCTTTTAGTTACTGCGTAAAGTTTTAAAGTGTGTGTGTGTATACCAAAGTTTTAAACTTTAGAAATTAGACTTTAAAACTTCTCACGTATATATTTACCACTCTCCAAATTAGAAAACAAACCTAGTTTTAAGAGTTTGAATCTGTAGGGTGCGTGGGTGACTCATTTGGTTAAGTGACTGCCTTTGGCTCAGGTCATGATCCTGGAATCCTGCATCCGGCTCCCTGTTCAGCTGGGAGTCTACTTATCCCTCTGACCCCCCCCCCCCCGCCCGTGCATTTTCTCTCTCATTTTCTCTCAAATAAATAAATAAAATCTTAAAAAAAAGAAGAGTTTGAATCTCTAATGCTGCTTTTTATATTACTGCTGGTTTTTTAGTGCCCTAACCAATGTTAATTGACATTTATGTTATTAGATACACACAGTTTCATTAATATAACAACTAGTTTATACAGCCAAGAGAAGACACTGCAAGGTCTTTCTTAAAATGAGAAATATATAGACTGTTAATATTTGGAAATACTAGCATTTACAAGCAACAAATAAAGCATATATAATTTAATGGTTACTTCTTTTCCCTTTTTCCTTCCACTGCCTCCATCCACTTACTTCTCCTACTCAAATTCTTAAATTATGAGTCTGCATCTGTCTGCTAGTAGACTAGGCTACTTGTTCCTTCTCACTGTCTTTGCCCAGGATCGAGGTTTCCTGGGCTTCCCACCATTCTCCAAGTCTTTTCTTTTTCCTATGTCCCTGGAGACACCCTTGGCACAAATCCATCTAAAGTTCTTGCCCCACATCCAAAAGTAACGTTTCTTAAGTGTCTTCTATGTGCCAAGTATCCTCCTAGGCACTTCCATCTAAATTACTGTTTTTGTTTTTGTTTTTATTACTTGCTTGTAGTCAAATTTGACCTAATATTTTGATACCTTTTTTGCTTATTCGGCTTCTTGTTAAGGGGATCACCAAATAAAGGTAGATGTTATTGATTAATCTTAACTAATTGGGGGGCTTTTAATATCACTTCTGGTGGGGTGCCTGGTGGCTCAGTCGTTAAGCATCTGCCTTCGGCTCAGGTCATGATCCCGGGGTTCTGGGATCGAGCCCCGCATTGGGCTCCCTGCTCCGCGGGAAGCCTGCTTCTCCCTCTCCCACCCCACCTGCTTGTGTTCCCTCTCTTGCTGTCTCTCTGTCAAAAAATAAATAAAATCTATTAAAAAAATACCACTTCTGGTAAATCTTTTATATTCTGTATCCTGGGCATAAGAATCCTGACCTTTTCCCCCCACATTGGGAAATATGTGCATTTCTAACTAAAGTGTTTGAAATAGTTGAGAGGTATATTATACAGTTTAAAATACATAGTTTAAAGTCAGTGAAGAATGGCACCATTTTAATAATAATAAGATTCATTTCTTTCTCAAACCTCCATCAGCCTACATTTATTTGTAAAATGTTTCTGGTTTAGGGGAACTTAACTTTTCTATTTGAAACAAACTTTATTTTTTTTAAAGATTTTTATTTATTTGAGAGAAAGAGCACAAGCAGGGGTAAGGGGTAGAGGAAGAGGGAGAAGCAGACTCCCTGCTGAGCAGGGAGCCCGACATGGGACTTGATCCCAGGACCCTGAGATCATGACCTGAGCCAGACAGACACTTAACCGACTGAGCCACCCAGGCACCCTGAAACAAACTTTAAACATTGAGTTTAAGTTCAATTTTTTTTAACTGATAAAATTTTTTATTTCACTTTTGAATTTTTACACTTTTCCTGATTATTCCATGTAAAGTGGAAACTAGAACTGTTTAAAAGACATACACAAATCTAGTACATCAATAACTGGGGATTTTCTTTTTTGCTGTGCTGTTTTCACAACCACAGGTGTGCTGGCTAGGCAATATAACCATCATAGAAATAAAAGTGAGGTAGAATACTGGTGAATTTAAACTTGCTTTAATTTTGAGTCCAAATTCCAATTTAAATCTTTTTAAAAAAATGGATTAAAATATTTATTCTAAACTCTGTATCTCTGACATAGAAGTGGCACTTACTGGATTTCTAACAATTAAGCCAAAAAAATTACCTTATTATTTATTTTGCCTATAAAAATATTAACTGCAGGATTAGACACACAATTAACTAGGACTCTGCGTTAAACAGAAACCCAACTCATACTAACACACAGTGGAATTTATGTAAGTATTGTGGGGATAGGGAGTTGTCTTAACAATGGAGGTCAGGAATGTTATTAGACTTCAAGAATATCAGGAGCATCAGAATGTTTTCTTCTGTCTCTTGTTTATCTTCCTCTCTGTATATTTCCTTCACTTTTTATTCTTTCTAGATAAACTTCATTTACTTTTTGACCAATATGTCAAAACTTGGTCCGTTACTTCTCCTGAGCTTTATATAATTCAAGCAAATATAATTTAATAGTGCCTGCCCTTTTTTCCTCAATTTTATTTTCAAAATTTCCAGGAAAGAACTTTGGTCACTTGGTGAGGGAAGAAGTATCACGCTGTATAACATGACTGATGAAACTATGAGGATGAATTAAAAGTAGATTGGGGCAGTAAAAAAAGTAGAAGGGGGCAGTTTCCAGAAGGAGAGTAGGGTGGTAGAGACACCATATAGGCAAAAATAGGTGTGTGTTTTTGAAATGATATTATATTCAGGTTCTTTCTGACAAGGAAAAGTTTGAATTTTGCAAGAATCTCCAAAAGACAGACTTTATAGTACTTCAGTTAAGGCTGATATCTTGATTTAGAGCTTCTTTCCAACCAAATTTCAAAATGCTGTTCAGTTGGAATTATACCAATGACTGGGTTCACTGCTCAAGTACAGAAAGCTCAAGTACACTGTGGGAAAGCTAGCATGGATTTCTGAGTTTTTGATAGAAAAGTTGGTCATAGCCATTAAAGCACTTGTCCGTCAGATTGTATGTATTAGAGATGTAGTTTACTCTCTTTGGGAGCATAAGTATGACTGGAATTCATGGTGTTAAGTTAAAACAAATGGCAATTTGCCAGAGGGATTAGAGGGAAGAACAGAAATATAACTAGTTCTATTAGTAAGTACTCTTAGTTGTCTTAGAAAATCCATCCTACTTTTATATAGGAGACATGCCAAGTCTTGATATACACCACATTGTTATAGCCTGAATTAAAAGCCTGGATTTGTGCTGGTCTTTTGCATTCACTATAAAAACTGTCAAAAAAAAAAAAAAAAAAAAAAAAGTCTAACACTGATGTCAGGAAGACCAACAGTTGAATGTGGGATTTGTATGAGGTTAAATAAATTTAAGCTGGAACCCTCTAAAAGAAGATTTGGAACAGTTGTGGAAGCTATGGAGGGACTGCTAGAAGGAAACCTGTGGAAAATTTTTATTGTCAGAGAAAGTTTAGATTAGAATATCAAGCATTCTTTAGTTGGCCTTATTAATTTTTAATGATTTATCTGGGAAAGACCCAAGTTTTTAAAATGTTGCAATTTTTTTCTTGGAAGAAAAATGTTAGACTGAAAGGCTAATAGAATTATTTGCCAGATACCCTGTTCCTGGTAATTCATTAAATAACTTGTACATACAATTCAGTGAATCCTGATAACTCAAAGTTGTAAATATTTACAATGTAGTAGAACTCTTTTAAAATCTGTTCCCAGGTTTGATTGACCTGTGAGTGTGTGGGATTGGACTTTCCTGGGAGAAGAACTGTAGGAAAGTTTTGGAGAAATATTATATTTTGCTATTTATTTTTATTTGTTTTCCAGAAAGATTTCTTCCATACTCTTTTTTCCTTATAGTTTCTAAAATATGATATTCACGCATATTAAACATGTGTAATGTATATGTATGTTATAAAAATTAGATAATAAGCACTCATGAACCTACCATCTAACCAAGAACCAAAATACTATCAGTAATTTATCTGTAGTGTTTCCATACTAAATTTGATGCTAGTATAAATTTATCTTTGTATCTTTGACTCCCCTTTGGCTTTTTTTTTTCTTTTCTTTTTTTTTTTTGAGTCCAGTCTTTTTAGGGAGCTGAGATTTACCTTCCTTGCATCCTCTTTAACCCATTTACATTCTATTTCAGGCTTGTTTGAGGATTTAGAACAAGAGACATTTGTATCTTACTATTTAAAAATTTTTTTTAAATTTATTTTTAAGTAACCTCTACACCCATTGTGGAGCTCAAACTTACAACTTTGAGATCAAGAGTCTCATGTTCTACCGGCTGAGCCAGCCAGGCGCCCCTGTATCTTACTATTTTTGATAAAACTCCAGTGTCTTTTAGGATGCTTGACTCTTGGGTGCTTACAATGATTTGCTTTGAAAGCTGCTGAGTGAAGATGGAAATAAATGGAAGTGAGACATCAGAAGTAAGGAAACCATTGTCTTAAAAACCTGTGATTGATAAAGATATGCTTGCTTATAAACAACTATCTGGTATTTTTTTTTTTAAAGATTTTATTTATTTATTTGACAGAGAGAGACACAGCAAGAGAGGGAACACAAGCAGGGGGAGTGGGAGAGGGAGAAGCAGGCTCCCCGCTGAGCAGGGAGCCCGATGCGGGGCTCGATCCCAGGACCCTGGGACCATGACCTGAGCTGAAGGCAGACGCTTAATGACTGAGCCACCCAGGCGCCCCCAACAACTATTTGGTATTAAAAGAGATTGGAGGAGGGGTGCCTGAGTGGCTCAGATGGTTGAGGATCTGAGTCTTGATCTCAGCTCAGGTCTTGATCTCACAGACATGAGTTCGAGCCCCATGTTGGGGTCCACGCTGGGCATGGAGCCTACTTTAACCATCTGAGCCACCCAGGCGCCCCTGGGCATGGAGCCTACTTAAAAAAAAAAGAGAGAGAAATTAGAGCAACTATTCACTAGAATAATTAGAAATTCAGTTATAGTTTTCAAAAAATAAATTGAAGTAAAATTTTATTATTTTATTGTATTTTTATTTTTTTATTTTTCTTCAATTCTGAGCTCACATCAAGTGTAGAAACCTTCATAGTTGTAAAGGTCAGTACTAAAACCTTTTCATCATTGCTCAGAACTCATAGTCTCATACACATACACATCTCCTTCCCCCCATCTCAATATCAAGTCCTCGGTTATACACAGTCACATGATCACCTTTACACACACACACACACACACACACACACACACACACCCTCTCTCTCTCTCCAGACATAAGCCCTTATTGGTCTAAGTTACTTTTGCTTCTCAGAACTAGAGAGATCATGTATCAGGAAGGTCTTTTGATGCTCAGATTTGGCTGTTTTCATCATTGATCAAATTTTACTCTATTAAAGGTAGAAAGCACCTTTTGTGTGATTTTAAGGGATGTTTGTATCTGGTGGTTTTCAAAGTATGATCCCCAGACAAACAGCATCACCATCACCTAAGAACTTGTGTAAATTATCTACATGTCTCAGACCTTTAGGTGATTCTGATATAGCTAAAGTTTGAGAACCACTGCTATATAGGGCTGTCTTCATTTGATTGGCATAGTAGTTTGGAGTAATGCTGTGTGGGTCTGAACTTTATATTGCAAATGATAGAAATCCAACTAGATGTAGTTTAAAACTCCTTAAAAAGGGAATTTAGAGGCTCCCTTTACTGGGTTGGAAGATTATTGGAGTAGCTCACAGATTGGAAGAATAGAATAATTGGAAGAATCAGGACTATGGAGCTTGGAATTGTCTATCTCTGGATGACTTTGTTCTGTTTTTAGATTGGGCTCCTATGTGTCCTTGACAAGTGGGAAAGATCATCACAGGCAGCTCCAAATTCATATCCTACGAGCTGAGCAACTCCAGAAGGAGCTGCTTTATATCATTTCACAAACCCACCCCTCAAATGTTATGTCAGTGACTGGCTTAGCCCACATCCTATGTCTGTCTGTAAGAGGAAGGATAATAGAAAAGTGTGCTACTCTGACAGCGTAGTTCATGGCTGGGTATTTGGGTTGCTTTCATATAAATTTCCTATCTTTGTAGCAGAGAAAGAAATTTGGAGGCTTATATAGTTAGAATGTAGAACAGGTGTAAATGTGGATAGTATTTGTTAGCTACTTTTTTGTATTAGAGAGTAATTAACCATTTCATTAAAAGCTTACGGTGACATACATAATATGGGAGTTGATGTTTTATTATTATTGTAGGTTTATGATTTTGTATAGAGTTAATTTTTTGTCACTATAAAAGTAAATATACCCTAGGACATCTGGAAAATACAAAGAAATAGAAAAAAATTACCTAATGTTCTGCTGTCCAGAAACAACTGCATTTTGGTGAATTTCTGCTGTGTATTTTCATGCATAGTTATATCATATTATGATGTTAATTTTTTTCTTTATTTTGATCCATATTTATTTATGACTTTCTGTCAGAGTAGTGGAAACTTAATCTAATTCAATACAGATTCCACCAGGGTTGTATGATGTTAATTTATTTTGAGACTTAATTTTTAAAAGCAATGTTAGCTCACAGCAAAATTGAGAGGATGGTGCAGAGATTTCCTATATACCCCCTGCCCCCACACATGGATAGACTCAACATCCCCCACCAGAGTGGTACATTTGTTATAATTGCTTGAATCTACATTGACACATTATAATTACCCAAAGTCCATACATAGTTTACATTACCCATTCACTCTTAGTGTTGTATAATCTGTGGATTTGGACAAATGTATGTCCAAAAATAAATGATGTATTTATCATTATGATATCTTACAGAGTATTTTCACTGCCCTAAAAATCTTCTGTGCTCCATCTCTTCATCCTCCCACCTCCCAACCACAGATCTTTTTACTGTCTTCGTAGTTCCAGAATGCCTTTCGTTGGAATCATACAGTACATAGCCTTTTCAGATTGGCTTTTTTTTACTTAGAAATATGCATTTAAGATTCTTCCATGTCTTTTCGTGGCTTGATAGCTCATTTCCTTTTAGCATTGAATAATATTCCATTGTCTGGATGTACCAGTTTGTTTATCCATTTACCTACTGAAGGACATTTTGGCTGCTTCCAAATTTGGGCCATTATGAAGAAACCTAGAAATATCCATGTGCAGGTTTTTGTGTGGAGATAAGTTTTCAACTTTTTTGGGTGAATACAAAGGAGAACAGTTGCCAGATTATATGGTAAGAGTGTGTCTGATTTTTTAAGAAACTGCCAAACCATCTTCCAAGATGGCTTTACCATTTTGCATTCTCACCAGCAATGAATGTGAGTTTCTTAATTTTTAAATTTTGTGTTTTCATTTAAATTCGCAAGTTAAAGGATATACTCATTTTAAGTTCCTTGACATATTTATAGCACCATCATTAGATATTTTTAATTGTGAATTTGTTAAATTTAATTATTCATTTGAAGGACAAAAAATGGGTCTTTGATAACTGAGTGAACTTTTTAAACTATTTTTAGTTCTTTTGTGACTTTTTGCATTCTTTTTTTTTTTAAAGATTTTATTTATTCATTTGAGAGAGAAAGTGAGCGAGAGAGAGAGCATAAGCAGAGGGAGAGGCAGAGGGAGAGAGAGAGAAGCAGACTCCCCACTGAGCTGGGAGTCTGACGTGGGGCTCGATCCCAGGATCTTGGGATCATGACCTGAGCTGAAGGCAGATGCTTAACCGACTAAGCCACCCAGGCACCCCGACTTTCTGCATTCTTAATCGACTTTACTATTAATATCTTAGTGTTTTTCTTATTGATTTGTATGAGCTCCTCAAATGAGCTCCATTTTCTTTAGTTTCCTAATTTGTAGTTTATAGGGTTTTTTCGTTTTGTTTTGTTTTGTTTTGTTTTGATAGAGCAGGGTGAGGGAGAGAGAATCTCAAGCAGGCTCCATGCTCAGCACAGAGCCTGACATGGGGCTCAATCTCAGGACCCAGAGATCATGATCTGAGCCGAAATCAAGAGTCAGACACTTAACCAACTGAGCCACCCAGGTGTCTTGTTTATGGGGTCTTTAAAAAACACATATAAGCCTAGATTATTTTGTGTATTTAAATTTCATCTGGCTTTTGATAGGTTATTTGTTTTATCTTTTTTAAAGTTGAGAGAGTCTTTTCTCCTTTTAGAGATCTAGTAACTTTTCTTTTTGTTACTTTTTGTTGGTTATAGCTCTTTAATCCATCTAGAATTTATTTTGGAGCATGATGTAAGGTAAAGGTATATTTATTCTTCATGTGATTAATGCCTTGATGTTCTATGTAAGTCTATCATTGTTAAAATGCAGTTTTCAAACTTTAGTGATTTCTGTAGGCTAATGGTTCTTGATTCATGAGGGATTTAAGGACATTGAAAGATGACAAAAAAAACTTGAGTTACAACATAATATTTTAGCTATGAAAAAATAACCTCTTGCCTGACAAATCTAAACTTTCTTATCAGAGTTTAACATTTAGACAGCATTTCTGATTAGCCTTTTGTTAGTATGGCAAAAGCATTTGTATTTTCTGGAAATAACATTTAATCATGAAGAAAATTATGGCAGAAATCTGTATAAACAGTGAGAAGATTCTAGACTTTTCAGACAGCCCAGGATTTTGAAAAAGCCTTGTGCTTTGGCTGGAGCCCAGGAGAGGAAGTGTCTGCATCTGCTGCATTCTAGAAGCCTTCCCAAAGAGTTACTGTAAAGCAGCCAAGAGAGCAGTGTATTTCACTACTGTGTGGTTCTGGAAGTATCTGGAAGCTTGTGGCAAACTTGAGGGAGACGAATGTCAGTTTCTGTGGTGATCTGTTTTTTATTGAGATTCAAGAAGGGGAAAGGGTTTTTGTTTTTGTTTTGTTTTTGTTTTGGCAGAGTAGGGAGCTTTCCAATGTGGACTTGAACCTGTTGGTTTAAGTGAAGTCACTTGGAAAGAGTCAGAAATGCCTGCTCAAAGACGGATAGGGAGACAAGAAGATGAACTATTGGGAGCCTGTTACTGGGCAAGAAGTACTGTAATAGTAACTTACTCTTCTGTAAGGTAATAAGGAGGACTTAAAAATCGATATATATGATGGTGAAGGAGCAAGAAAAGAGTGTTATCAGGACATTTGGGAAAGAAGAGTAAAATCTTTCTGATGGTTAGTTGATATTTGCACCTGCCGTGAAGAATTTGTTCTAGAAAAGTCAGTGCTACCAGGGACAAAGAAAAAACCTCAACACTAGGTCATTTGAGAGAAATTACTAGCCTAAATCAACAGGGCTGTTTATTCTTTTTGGATTCTGTACAACTTTTTAAAAATAACAGCTTTATTGAGATATAATTCATGTACCATACAGTTCACCCATTTAATGGTCATGATTCAGTGGTTTTCAGTACTGTTACTGTGTTCTTCAACCATCAGTCACCACAGTCAATTTTAGAACGTTTTCATCACCCCAAAAATCTGTAACTTTTTTTTTTTTTTGAGTAGGTTCCATGCCCAGCGTGGAGCCCAACCAACTGAGCCACCCAGATTCCCTGAAATGTACGACTTTTGTAATTGAACTTATTTTATTTTTATTTTTTTATTTTTTATTTTTTTAAAGATTTTATTTATTTATTTGACAGAGAGAGACACAGCGAGAGAGGGAACACAAGCAGGGGGAGTGGGAGAGGGAGAAGCAGGCTACCTGCTGAGCAGGGAGCCCGATGCGGGGCTCGATCCCAGGACCCTGGGATCATGACCTGAGCCGAAGGCAGACCCTTAACGACTGAGCCACCCAGGTGCCCCTGTAATTGAACTTATTTTAAAATTGAAAGCCATGTAGGGAAAACATGGAACAAGTTAGGAATTTAAAGGATAAATCGGTGGCTCTGAAAACTATTTTTTCCCTTTAAAACATATTCTAACATTTCAGAATGAATTTTGGTAATGTTTAAATTAAGTTACTTTATTTTTTTATATATATATTTTTTAAGATTTTATTTATTATTTATTTGACAGAGAGAGACACAGTGAGAGAAGGAACATAAACAGGGGGAGTGGGAGAGGGAGAAGCAGGCTTCCTGCCGAGCAGGGAGCCCGATGTGGGGCTTGATCCCAGGACCCTGGGATCATGACCTGAGCCGAAGGCAGACGCTTAACTGACTGAGCCACCCAGGCACCCCTAAATTAAGTTACTTTAATGAAGTAGTGTATTTTTATGGGAAATTCATAGTTTAGATGTAGATAACAGAAAACTTATTTTTCAGGCTATATGGAAGAGTTACTATCTAATCACTCTAATTATAGTAGTAACTAAGGAGAAAACAAACTTGGGTTGAATTTTTAAGCATAAATTATCAGGTGATAACAAACCTTTATATTTTTCTTTAACATGAAATATAAAGTTAGTATTTATATGAAAAATAAGATAGTAGGTCTTATTAATTAAATTATTAAATGAATTTATAAGAATTAACAACAGTCTGTGGGCAATCTTCGTGTCTGACTTACGTTTTGGTTATAGGAAAAATCAGTTAGGAACTTTTCCTACCCTACTTTTTGTTGTTGTTATAATGGCCATATTTCTCTTGTAGGTGTGTGAACCTGAAAAATTAAGTCTTCCAAGATGATCTGGTATATTTTAATTGTAGGGATTCTGCTTCCCCAGTCTTTGGCCCATCCAGGCTTTTTTACTTCAATTGGTAAGTCTTACTATTTTTTGGTTTGTATTGATCCTGCATTTAAAATTTTCCATTTTTTTAGTGGTTTTTTTTTTTTTTTAAGATTTTATTTATTTATTTGACAGAGAGAGAGATACAGTGAGAGAAAGAACACAAGCAGGGGAGTGGGAGAGGGAGAAGCAGGCTTCCCGCCGAGCAGGGAGCCCGATGCGGGGCTCGATCCCAGGACCCTGGGACCATGACCTGAGCTGAAGGCAGACGCTTAATGACTGAGCCACCCAGGCGCCCCTAGTGTTTCTTTTTTTTTTTTTTTTAAGATTTTATTTATTTGACAGAGAGAATTGAATAAGTAAGGGGAGTGGCAAGGGAGAGGGAGATGAGCAAAGGAGAGGGAGAAGCAGGCTCCCTCTTCAGCAGGGAGCCCAATGCGGCTCGATCCCAGGGCCCTGGGATCATGACCTGAGCTGAAAGCACACGCTTAACAGACTGAGCCACCTAGGCACCCCATTTTTTAGTGTTTTTAAATCAGTAAAAACAAACACAGTATATTCCCAGAGACTGAAGCATTGATTTGGTTCCTTTCCCTCTACAAGTGTCTCTCTTTAAAATTTAATTAAAAAATTCTTTTCTGATTACAAAAGCAGCACATTTTCAGGTTAGAACTTAAGAAAATTTAGAAAAGCATACCAAGAAGAGTCTTTGTTAATGAGTCTACTCAGCAAATAATTTAATAGTCTTTTTTTAATGCACAGATATAAATAATACATTGCACATTATTTCATAACCTGCTTTCTCCATTTAGGAATCTACTATGGGGCGCCTGGGTGGCTCAGTTGGTTAAGCGACTGCCTTCGGCTCAGGTCATGATCCTGGAGTCCCGGGATCGAGTCCCACATCGGGCTCCCTGCTCGGCCGGGAGTCTGCTTCTCCCTCTGACCCTCCTCCCTCTCATGCTCTCTGTCTCTCATTCTCTCTCTCACAAATAAATAAAATCTTTAAAAAAAAAAAAAAAAGAAAACTATGAACACAGGTTATTTTTTTCTACAGCATAATTTAAAAAATCTTTGAAAGTATTACTAAAATAGCATCTGGTTAAAGAAGAAACAAACAAAAATACATAGAATGTAAGACTTCCACATGTCCTCTTTCCCCCAGAAATACTTTTCATGTTTGATGTGTATCCTTTTATATTTTCCTATATGAACAGTTCATCTGCCTTAAATGAGATGTTTTCCTTCATGCTGTTAACCAGTTTTACCCTTGTGTGATAGTAGTGCTAACTAAAACACAAGTATTATATTTATGACATACAATTTTAGATATAAAATGATGAGTCTTCTTATCCCATTATAAATAACTGAACATGGATGATTTGAATTTCATTTGTGAAGTATATCTTTTGTTAGTGTGGTTTTAGTTTATTGAATACAAAATTAATTCTAGTTAGTCTCAAGAACAAAAAAAGATGAGAGCAGAGGTAGGGAAGAAGAAAAAGTAGTGTTGTTTTGTAATTTTAGATCAGTTTGCCAGTATGGTCCAATTTGCAAAATGAAGTAGCTTGAAAATTAGAACTGGAACACAGTTGTCTTTGTTTATCTAGTTAAAAAAGAAAAAAGAAGAAAGATGTTTTCTCCAGCATATCTGTGTCTAATACCAGTTAAATCTTCTCAAAGAATGAAGCATTCTTCGTCATTTTTAAATTATTCTAAAATACTTGTGTTGACCAATGTAGATATTTGATAACCTTCCTTTCTCCTTCTAGGTCAGATGACTGATTTGATCCATACTGAGAAAGATCTGGTGACTTCTCTGAAAGACTATATTAAGGCAGAAGAGGATAAATTAGAACAAATAAAAAAGTAAGCAAAGTGTTCTACTTACTATGATTCTGACTCCACCTGGATGTTTTCGTTCTAGAGCTAAAACATTCTTTGAGTGGAAATGGAAGCCACCTGTCTTAAAAGCTGGCTGAAATGGGTAAAATAGGAGCACAGAAAACAAGAGTTAGGCCTGGGCCAAGAGTTTAGGTAAAGGAACATGGACTGAGATAAAGATATAAATGGGTATGGGTGTTGACTGACAATTTCTAAAAATGGTTGTTAATATCTTCTGTCTTCCTCTTACCTCCCTAATCAAGTCATCTTCTAGAGCAGTTTTCCAGTTCTATTTATCCTTCACTCCTATGGTTCCATTCTAGAGATTACAGTGATAAGTATTGCTAATTATTAATTGATATAGTTTTTCCTTACCTGCTAATTTATTTTTAACTGACTCAGGCTCAGAGTTAATCCTGATGTGAGAATTCCTGCCTTTTGTTTAGTGAGTAGCTGAATATTCAGGGTTTTTTTGTTTGTTTTAAAATATAGTTTTTAGGTACTGAATGTAAAATTTTGGTATAAGTTTGATTTAAATGAACATGTAACTGAATTTCGATTGGGCTCATTTGTACTTTATAATAATCAATTATTTGGCTCTAAGGACCTGTGGGGAGATGAATTTTTAGACCCTTAGTAGAGGTATGCAATCACACCTTTTCTAAGATAGGTTTCATTTACTGTAACCATTTGAGAAAAACAAAACTAAAAGAAAAGGACTTGTTATATTTTTAATTTACCAAGCTAGATTTTAACCGTAACAGTCTTGCTTTTTAAAAAAACCTATAGTTTTTTTTTTTTTTTAAAGATTTTATTTATTTGACAGAGAGAGACACAGCAAGAGAGGGAACGCAAGCAGGGGGAGTGGGAGAGGGAGAAGCAGGCTTCCCGCGGAGCAGGGAGCCCGACGCGGGGCTCAATCCCAGGACCCTGGGATCATGACCTGAGCCGAAGGCAGACCCTTAACGACTGAGCCACCCAGGCGCCCCTAAAAAAACCTATAATTTTTAATAAAAAAGAGTGTTTGAATATAGTTTTTACTCAAAAACCTCTAGTCTTTTTTCTTTTTCCGAGTGCTTTATTAAATTGTATTCTTCCTTAAGTGTATGTGTGCTCCATTTATGTCTTACGTGTATAGATGGGCAGAGAAGTTAGATCGACTAACCAGCACAGCGACAAAAGATCCAGAAGGCTTTGTTGGGCACCCTGTAAATGCATTCAAATTAATGAAACGTCTGAACACTGAATGGAGTGAGTTGGAGAATCTGGTCCTTAAGGATATGTCAGATGGTAAGTCAGATGGTAAGACTAAGGAGCCAAAAAAAGTAAGACAATACTGCTGCCACGTGTGGAAGTGCCAATACTAATAAATTCATTTCCCAGAACATCAAGTGTTCAGTGTTGTAATAACTAAATTGTTGCAGGGGTGTGTTTGGTTTGACTGGAGTTAGTCTAGATCCTGAATTCCTCGATGTAAAAAAAACTGGAAACAAAAATAACTTTAGTGTAAAAAAAAAAAAGTAATTTCTATTGTTGGTGACTAGCATTGGTACTTTTTGCTTGAAATTTATAAAAGTGAATCAGTTATTTGGCATATAGCTTCATTTCTGAGAGTAATCCTTTCCATTTTAGGATTACCTTCAGATTTCAAAAATTTATGGATAAATCTCTATCTTCTCATCAATTGTTAATGTATTGGGAGTGGTACTATAAGGAAAAGTGTTAGCTGTGTTCTACGTAGTATTTTGAATCTTAGACTTCTTTTAGACCGTAAATTTAAAAACTAAGACTGCAAACAGTAACAACGAAGGTCTTTCTAATTAAAACAAAATTGTATTTGGAGAATTGAGGTGTTTTAGATATTTTAGTAACAGACACAGAAAACTAAGTCTGGAGTCTAAGAACTAGAGGGAATATGCTTAGATATAATATTTGTTCAGTAACTGAAGGTGGAATGAAAAAAAGCAAGAAAGAGGGAGAGAGTTGAGTTAGCTATGTAAATGAAAATACTCCAAGGGTGCTTATGAGTGTTTCTGAGCAGTAAACTATTATGCATAGGACAGGAAGCCTTGAGGAGAAAAATCAAGGCAAGCACTTGTGAAAACTTCATTGTGAGAGGGAAATACCAGTGATTATTTGCTCTCTTATATAGCACCATGAGAACATTTTTAAAGTCCTGTATGTGTGTGTGCACACACATATACACATTTATTTATTAACTTAATTTAAAAAAATTCTCAAGTAATGATCTTTATGACCTAAGTTCTTTTATAAGGTAAACCTTGAGACTTTGACGTTTTAATCTGTGGTAGTCATCCCATAGTGCTATAATACATGTATTTTTCCTCTTTTTTATTGGGTTGGATTTAAGCAACTTCTTGGTTTTTATTTTGGGTCATAAAAAAATCTGTAAAACTTGTAAAATTCCATGTGGAGATTGTGATTAAGAGTTGGTCTTAAGACTAAAGAATATGCTTGGTATGAACTTTAGCCCTCTCCTAGCTACTTGTTCATTTGTACATTTTCATTAACATAAAAATGCCTGGCCTTTTGCTGAGCAAAATACAGTTGATTATAAGTAAATGAGAGGGGAGGGAAGTTTCATACCTAACTTTTATTTGCAAATGATGAACCTTATATGATTAAAATTTTAAATAACTTTTTGTTTTTGTTTTTTTGGTTCCTTAAGGAGTATTTAGCATCTGTTCTCCTTAGGGGTTATATAATTATCAGTAATTAGTTTGTTAGTTTGGTTTTTGCTATATTTTATATAAAACTTTTTAAAATTAAGATTAGATTTTATATAGAGCAAATCTTGATCACTATATTCAGTAATTTAACAGATCTAAATATATTTTAATAAATGAGCTCACTTGATAATCTTAAATATATAATTAATCTCTCTCTTTCCGCCTCAAAGGATTCCACCAAACTTTATATATTTACATATTTATATAATGTGTGACACATGGAAGAAGAAAATAGAACTTTCTTTAAGCGCATATATTTTATTTACCATCTGTTATCTGAAAGTATAATTGGTTGCCAGTGGGTGTCATTTTCAAATCCGTAAATCCATTCATTTTTCAAGCTTGGTGGAGGCTATATTGTGTAACTAGAAACTCAGTTATCATGTTGATCTTTACCTAATATGATATGATTTATGCAATGACTTCAGATTACTTAAGTGACATTAGGATTTGGGAAGTTTGAATAAATTAGAGGCATTTCAAGTCTTAGTGTATTTAGTTTTTTTCTTGTTGAGCATGCAGAACTTTCATGGTATGGTAGAAAATTATAATAAAATCAATTTTGAAAAATCCTTATAAACACTGTATATTGCAAATTGGAAATCTGTGAGGTTCTAGAGTCTTTCTTTTTCTTTCTTTTTTTTCTTTTCTTTTCTTTTTTTTAAATTTCAAGGCTTTATCTCTAACCTAACCATTCAGAGACAGTACTTCCCTAATGATGAAGATCAGGTTGGGGCAGCGAAAGCTCTATTGCGTCTCCAGGACACCTACAATTTGGATACAGACACCATCTCAAAGGGTAATCTCCCAGGTAAGATTTCTTGTAGTATATAAAACATTTATTACCTAGTTCTATTCAGTTCATTAGAACGTTAATCTAAAAGAAAACTTTTGTATTTTAGGACTTTTAACATTAGTTTATTTCATAGTCTTTGAGGACAAAACAACACTCTCTTTCCCTAGGACTTAATAGTTATGGATAAGTTTATAGCTTGTTACTGTGAAAGCTTAATATTATAGGGACTTAATTTTAGGCATTTTTTTTTTTTAAAGATTTTATTTATTTATTTGACAGAGAGATAGAGAGCACAAGTAGGCAGAGTGGCAGGCAGAGGGAGAGGGAGAAGCAGGCTCTCTGCTGAGCAGGGAGCCGGATGCGGGGCTTGATCCCAGGACCCCAGGATCATGACCTGAGCCGAAGGCAGCCACTTAACCAACTGAGCCACCCAGGCGCCTCAATTTTAGGCATTTTTAACCTGGAAAAAGAAACAATCAGTTTTCCTCATGTTTTTTTTTTTTTTTTAGAACATCCAATGTTTGTATGTAAAGTTATAAAGGAATTGATAATCAAAGTTTATATGTTCAATAATTTAAAAACCCAAGACATACTGGGTGTACACAGATTTTTAAAGTGTTCTGTAATATGGACCATCCTGCTTTATGACCTATTTTTGGCAAAACCTTTTATTTAGGTTACAGCAGGTTTCATGATAATTTGCTTTAAAAATCTTTTATTGAACAAAAAGTATATAACAAAATTTACCATCTTAATCACTTTTAAATGTGTGGTTTAGTGGCACCAAGTACATTCACACTGTCATGCACCCATCACCAGCATCCATCCCCATAACTCTTCTCATCTTGTAAAACTAAAACTATACCCATTAAACAGTAACTCCCCATCCCCTACTTTCCCCAGCCCCATCATTTTGCTTTGTGTCTGTAATTTTGACTATTCTAAGTATCTCATGTAAGTGGAATCATACAGTATTTGTTTTTTTGTGATGAGTTTATTTCACTTAGCATAATGCTCTCAAGCGTCATCCACATTGTAGAAAATGTCAGAATTTCCTTACTTTTTAAGGCTGAATAGTAATGTGTTGTGTGTGTGTGTGTGTGTATGTATATATGTATGTGTATATATGTATGTATTGCTTATCCGTTCATCCATCAACATTTTGCTTATCCTTTCATCCATCAACAGGACACTTGAGTTGCTTCCATGTGTTAGCTAGTGTGAACGGTGCTGTTGTGAACATGGTTGTGCAAATATCTCTTCAAGACCCTGCCTCCCATTCTTTGGGTATATACACAGAAGTGTAATTGCTGAATCATATGTTAATTCTATTTTTAGGTTTTTGAGGAACTGCCATACTATTTTCCATAGTAGGTACACTATTTTACGTTCCCACCAACAGTGCACAAGGGTTCCAAATTCTCCACTTCCTCTCCATACTTGTTACTGTCTCCTTTTTTTTTTAAAGATTTATTTATTTCTTTGAGAGGGGGAGAGAGAGAGTGAGAGAGCACAAGAAGGGGGAGGGTCAGAGGGAGAAGCAGACTCTCTCCTGAGCAGGGAGCCTAATGCGGGACTCGATCCTGGGGCTCTGGGATTATGACCTGAGCTGAAGGCAGTCGCTTAACCAGTTGAGCTACCCAGGCGCCCTGTCTCCTTTTTTGATAGTAGCCATCCTAATGGGTGTGGGGTGGTATCTCATTGTAGCTTTGCATTTCCCTAAGTATCTGTGATGTTGAGCATCTTTTCATGTGCTTAGCTGCTATCTGTATTTCTTTTTTGGAGAAATGTTTGTTGAAGTCTTTTGTCCACTTTTTAATTAGGTTTTTTTCGTTGTTGTTTTAGGATTTGTCTACATATGCTGGATATTAATCCCTTATGAGATACATGATTTGCAAATATTTTCTCCCATTCTGTGGGTTGCCTTTTTACTCTGTTGATAATGTCTTTTGATGCACGAAATTTTAAATTTTTCATGAGGTCCGATTTATTTTTTCTTTTTTGCCTGTGCATTTAGGGCCAAATACAGTAAATTGTTGCCTCATCCAATGTCGTGAAGCTTTTCTCCTGTTTTTTTCCTATGAGTTTTATTGTTTTAGGTCCCTTATCCATTTTGAGATAATTTTTACATATGGTGTTAGGATAAGGGTCCAACTTCATTTTTTTTTGCATGTGGATATCCAGTTTTTCCAGCACCATTTGTTGAAAAGACTGTCGTCTCCCCATTGATTGGTCTTCGCACCCTTGTCAAAAAGTATATGACCATATATATGTGAGGGTTTATTTCTGGGCCCTTTATTCTATTCCATTGATCTTTATGTCATATTAATACCACACTGTTCTGATGACTAGCTTTTTTTTTTTTTTTATAGATTTTATTTATTTATTTATTAGAGAGAGCATGAGCAGGGGGGTGGGGCAGAGGGAGAGGCAGACTCTCTGCTGAGCAGAAAGGCAGAAGCAGGACTTGATACCAGGACCCCGAGAGCATGACCTGAGCCAAAGGCAGAGGAAGGCAGACACTTAATCGGCTGAGCCACCCAGGCGCCCCTGATGACTGTAGCTTTGTAGTAAGTTTTGAAATCTAGAAGTTTGAGTTCTCCAGTTTTGCTCTTTTTCAAGATTGTTTTGACTATTCTTTTTTTTTTTTTAATTTTATTATGTTATGTTAGTCACCATACAATACATCATTGGTTTTTGATGTGGTGATCCACGGTCCATTGTTGTATAACACCCAGTGCTCCATGCAGTACGTGCCCTCCTTAATACCCATCACCGGGCTAACCAATCTCCCCTCCCCGCTCCCCTCTAAAACCCTGTTTGTTTCTCAGAGTCCATAGTCTCTCATGGTTCATCTCTCCCTCCAATTCCAGCCCCCCCATTTTTCCCTTCCTCCTTCTAATGTCCTCCATGTTATTCCTTATGTTCCACAAATAAGTGAAACCATATGATAATTGACTTTCTCTGCTTGACTTATTTCACTTAGCATAATCTCCTCCAGTCCCATCCATGTTGATGTAAAAGTTGGGTATTCATCCTTTCTGATGGCTGAGTAATACTCCATTGTATATATGGACCACATCTTCTTTATCCATTCATCTGTTGAAGGGCATCTCGGCTCTTTCCACAGTTTGGCTATTGCGGACATTGCTGCTATGAACATTGGGGTGCGTATGGCCCTTCTTTTCACTACATCTGTGTCTTTGGAGTAAATACCCAGTAGTGCAATTGCTGGGTCATAGGGTAGCTCTATTTTTAAATTTTTGAGGAACCTCCACACTTTCCACACTGTTTTCCAAAGTGGCTATACCAACTTGCATTCCCACCAACAGTGTAAGAGGGTTCCCCTTTCTCCACAACCTCTCCAACATTTGTTGTTTCTTTCCCTGTCCATTTTTGCCATTCTAACTGGTGTAAGGTGGTATCTCAGTGTGGTTTTGATTTGGATTTCCCTGATGGCTAATGATGATGAACATTTTTTCATGTGTCTGTTAGCCATTTATATGTCTTCTTCAGAGAAGTGTCTTTTCATGTCTTCTGCCCACTTTTTGACTTGATTATTTGTTTTTTGGGTGTTGAGTTTGAGAAGTTCTTTATAGATCTTGGATACCAGCCCTTTATCTGTAGTGTCATTTGCAAATATCTTCTCCCATTCTGTGGGTTGCCTCTTGGTTTTGTTGACTGTTTCCTTTGCTGTGCAGAAGCTTTTTATCTTGATGAAGTTCCAAAAGTTCATTTTTGCTTTTGTTTCCCTAGCTTTTGGAGATGTATCTTGAAAGAAGTTGCTGTGGGCGATGTCAAAGAGGTTACTGCCTATGTTCTCCTCTAGGATTTTGATGGGTTCCTGTCTCACATTGAGATCTTTCATCCACTTTGAGTTTATCTTTGTGAATGGTGTTAGAGAATGGTCGAGCTTCATTCTTCTGCATGTGGCTGTCCAGTTTTCCCAGCACCATTTATTGAAGAGACAGTCTTTTTTCCATTGCATGTTTTTTCCTGCTTTGTCAAAGATTATTTGGCCATAGAGTTGAGGGTCCATATCTGGGTTCTCTATTCTGTTCCATTGGTCTATATGTCTGTTTTTGTGCCAGTACCATGCTGTCTTGGTGATTACAGCTTTGTAATATAGCTTGAAATCGGGCAACGTGATGCCCCCAGCTTTGTTTTTCTTTTCCAACATTTCCTTGGCGATTCGGGGTCTTTTCTGATTCCATACAAATTTTAGGATTGTTTGTTCCAGCACTTTGAAAAATGTCATTGGAATTTTGATTGGGATGGCATTGAAGGTATAGATTGCTCTGGGTAGCATAGACATTTTAACAATGTTTATTCTTCTGATCCATGAGCATGGAATATTTTTCCATCTTTTTGTGTCTTCTTCAATTTCTTTCATGAGTGTTTTGTAGTTCCTAGAGTATAGATCCTTTACCTCTTTGGTTAGGTTTATTCCGAGGTATCTTATGGTTTTTGGTGCTATTGTAAATGGAATCGTTTCTCTAATTTCTCTTTCTACAGTTGCGTTGTTAGTGTATAAGAAAGCAACTGATTTCTGTGCATTGATTTTTTATCCTGCCACATTACTGAATTGCTGTATGAGTTCTAGTAATTTGGGGGTGGAGTCTTTTGGGTTTTCCACATAAAGTATCATGTCATCTGTGAAAAGAGAGAGTTTGACTTCTTCTTTGCCAATTTGAATACCTTTTATTTCTTTTTGTTGTCTGATTGCTGTTGCTAGGACTTCTAGGACTATGTTGAACAATAGTGGCGAGAGTGGGCATCCTTGTCATGTTCCTGATCTTAAGGGAAAGGCTCTCAGCTTTTCCCCATTGAGGATGATATTCGCTGTGGGTTTTTCATAGATGGATTTTATGAACTTGAGGAATGTTCCCTCTATCCCTATACTCTGGAGAGTTTTAATCAGGAAAGGATGTTGTATTTTGTCAAATGCTTTTTCTGCATCAATTGAGAGGACCATATATTTCTTCTCCCTCCTCTTATTAATGTGTTCTATCACATTGATTGATTTGCGAATGTTGAACCACTCTTGCATCCCAGGGATAAATCCCACTTGGTCGTGGTGGATGATCCTTTTAATGTATTGTTGGATCCTATTAGCTAGGATTTTGTTGAGGATTTTGGAATCCATATTCATCAGTGATATTGGTCTGAAATTCTCCTTTTTGATGGGGTCTTTGCCTGGTTTGGGGATTAAGTTAATGCTGGCCTCATAGAATGAGTTTGGAAGTTTTCCTTCTGTTTCTATTTTTTGAAACAACTTCAGTAGAATAGGTATTATTTCTTCTTTGAATGTTTGGTAGAATTCCCCAGGAAATCCATCAGGCCCTGGACTCTTGTTTTTTGGGAGGTTTTTGATCACTGCTTCAATCTCGTTACCGGTTATTGGCCTATTCAGGTTGTCAATTTCTTCCTGTTTCAGTCTTGGCAGCTTATAGGTTTCCAGGAAGGCCCCCATTTCATCCAGATTGCTCAGTTTATTGGCATATAGCTGTTGATAATTTCTAATAATTGTTTCTATTTCCTTGGTGTTACTCGTGATCTCTCCCCTTTCATTCATAATTTTATTAATTTGGGTCATTTGTCTTTTCTTTTGTATAAGTCTGGCCAGTGGTTTATCGATCTTATTAATTCTTTCAAAGAACCACCTTCTGGTATCGTTGATCTGATCTACTGTGTTTCTGGTTTCTAATTCATTGATTTCTGCTCTAATTTTAATTATTTGTCTTCTAATGTGTGGCTTAGGCGTCATTTGTTGCTTTTTCTCTAGTTCTTTAAGGTGTAGAGTTAGTTGGTGAATTCGGGATTTTTCCATTTTTTTGAGGGAGGCTTGGATGGCTATGTATTTCCCCCTTAGGACCGCCTTTGCAGTATCCCATAGGTTTTGGACCGACGTGTTTTTGTTCTCATTGATTTCCATGAATTGTTTAAGTTCTTCTTTGATTTCTTGGTTGACCCAAACATTCTTGAGCAGAGTGGTCTTTAACTTCCAAGTGTTTGAATTTCTGCCAAATTTTTTCTTGTGATTGAGTTCCAGTTTTAGAGCATTGTGGTCTGAGAATATGCAGGGAATAATCTGTCTTTTGGTATCGGTTGAGACCTGATTTGTGATCCAGTATATGGTCTATTCTGGAGAAAGTTCCATGTGCGCTCGAGAAGAATGAGTATTCTGTTGTTTTAGGGTGGAATGTTCTGTAAATATCTATGAGGTCCATCTGGTCCAATGTATCATTCAAAGCTCTTGTTTCCTTGTTGATTTTCTGCTTAGATGATCTGTCCATTGCTGAGAGTGGAGTATTGAGGTCTCCTACAATTAACATATTGTTATCAATATGACTCTTTATTTTGGTTAACAGTTGGCTTATATAGATGGCTGCTCCCATGTTGGGGGCATAGATATTTACAATTGTTAGATCTTCTTGTTGGATAGACCCTTTAAGAATGATATAGTGTCCTTCTGTGTCTCTAATTACAGACTTTAGTTTAAAATCTAATTTGTCTGATATAAGAATTGCTACCCCAGCTTTCTTTTGAGGTCCGCTGGCATGGAAGATGGATCTTCATCCCTTCACTTTCAGTCTGGATGTATCTTTAGGTTCAAAATGAGTCTCTTGTAGACAGCATATGGATGGGTCCTGTCTTTTTATCCAATCTGCAACCCTGTGCCATTTTATGGGAGTGTTTAGGCCATTCACGTTGAGAGTGATTATTGAAAGATATGAATTAATTGTCATCATGTTGCCTGTGAAGACGTTGTTTTTATAGATTGTCCCTATAAATTTCTGTTGTAGATCACTCTTGGGGTCTTTCTCCTTTTATAGAACCCCCCTTAATATTTCTTGCAGGGCCGGCTTAGTGGTCACATATCCTTTCAGTTTCTGCCGGTCGTGGAAGCTCTGCATCTCTCCATCCATTCTAAATGAAAGCCTTGCCGGATAAAGTATTCTTGGCTGCATGTTCTTCCCATTTAGTACCCTGAATATGTCTTGCCAGGCCTTTCTGGCTTGCCAGGTTTCTGTGGATAGGTCTGACGTTATTCTGCTGTTCCTCCCTCTGTACGTAAGGAATCTCTTCCCCCTAACTGCCCTTAAGATGGTTTCCTTAGTTCTAAGATTTGCAAGTTTTACTATTACATGCCGGGGTGTTGGCCTGTTTTCCTTGATCTTAGGAGGGGTCCTCTCTGCCTCTAGGACTCGAACGTTTGTTTCATTCCCCAGATTAGGGAAGTTTTCAGCTACGATTTGCTCAAATACATCTTCTAGTCCTCTTTCTCTCTCCACTCCCTCCGGGATTCCAATTATTCTGACATTGGAACGCTTCATGGTGTCACTTATTTCTCTGATTCTATTTTCATGGATTCTGAGTTGTTTTTCCCTGGCCTCCTCTTTTCCCTTTTTATCTATTATATTGTCTTCCAGGTCGCTTATTCTCTCTTCTGCCTCAGTTACCCTAGCTGTTAGATTATCTAGATTGGATTGGATCTCATTGATAGCATTTTTAAGTTCTGCCAATTCACATTTTATTTCTGCCCTCAGAGACTCTATGTTGCCATTAATTGATTTCTCCATTCTAGCCATTGTCTTCACAATTGCTAGCCTGAATTCCATCTCCGACATTTTGGTTATATCTGCATCCATTTGTAAATCTGCAGCATAAGTCATAATCTCTGAGTCTTTTCTATTTTGGGGGCTCCTCCTCCTAGTCATTCTGTTGATGGGTGTTTGAGGGAATGTATAGAGTCCAAATTATTGACCAGAACCCAAGCAAGATGCACCTGTTTTCTTGGGACCTTAGGGTTGCTGGCCTCTTGTTTTCCCAGCCTGTCTTCTGTGGGAGGGGCCTGCCCTGCTGTTCCTCAGGCAACCCTGTTCGGGTGGAGTTGCCCTGCGCTCCTGTGGCAGAGGGTGGGCTCAGTGGGAATCAGTTTTGGGGGCTTTTGTTCTCTGGCAGCTTTCCCTGGCGGCTTTCCGCGTCTCTTCCGCGAGTCAGAGCAGAAGAGACCGTTTCCAACCCTCTGCCTCAGAGCAGAGAGACCACAGTCTGTTCTTCAGTGAGCTCTCCAGGCCACACTGCCTCCGTTTCTGTCCGTGCTGCTATAAACTGCAGCGTCCTTGGTTGTGCGCCCCTCCGCAGCGCCCCCAGTCCTGACTCCAGGTCGGGGCACGTCTCTGCCCTTTGTGCTTCTAAAACCGCCAGCTGCTCCCAGTTCGCGCGCGCGACCCTGCTCCTCCGGGTTTCCGTCCTGGGGGCTGCAGTTCACAGGCGCGACCCCGCCGCTCCGAGTTTCTGCCCCCCGGGCTGCCCTAAAGTCCTTTCCCCGCCGCTACCGGTCTGCAAGTCTGCGCCCTGTCCGCAGCGCGTGAGCCTGTAGCTCACCGGCGGTGTAGGATCCCCACGGCCAGGCACCCTCCTGCTGCCGTTTATCCTCCGATATCTGCCCCCAGAATCACGGCTCCCCGCTTCGTACCTCAAAACCAACCGCCTGCGATATTCTGTTTGTAGAGATCCAGATCTTCTTACATCTCAGGCTGGTTTCGTGGGTGCTCAGAGTGGTCTGGTAGATATCCAGCTCAATTCTGGGGACCAGTTGAAATAGGGTCCCCTACTCCTCCACCATCTTCCCCCCCCTTGACTATTCTTTTTCAAGATTGTTTTGACTATCACTTGAGATTACATATGAATTTTAGGATAGGTTTTTCTATTTCTGCAAAGAATGACATTGGGATTTTGATAGGGATTGTATTGAATCTGTAGATCAGTTTGGGTAGTATTGCCATTTTAATAGTATTCAGTTTTCCAATTCATGAACATGGGATGTGTTTCCATTTTTTTATGTCTCCTTTTATTTCAACAGTGTTTTGTGGTTTTCATTGTATAAGTCTTTCACCTCGTTGGTTAAGTTAATTCCTAAGTATTTTATTCTTAGAATTGTTTTAGTGGGGATGCCTGGGTGGCTTAGTCAGTTAAAATGTCTGCCTTTGGCTTAGGTCATGATTCCAGGGTCCTGGGATCAAGCCCCAGATCGGGCTTCCTGCTCAGTGGGGAGTCAGCTTCTCCTTCTGCCCCTCCCCTCCTGTTCTCTCTCTGTGTCTCTCTCTCAAATAAATAAATAAAATCTTCAAAAAAAAATTGTTTTAGTAGTTTTCAGATTATTCATTGTTAGTATATAGCGATGCAACTGAGTTTTGTGTGTTGACTGTCGTCTGCTACTTTGCTGAATTTATTAGCTATAATTTATTAGCTATAACAGTTTTGTGTGTGTGTGTGTGTGTGTGTATGTGTGTAGTCTTTAGGGCTTTCTGCATAGAAGATAATATAATCTGCAAAGAGAGATCATTTTACTTTTTTTCCAATTTGGCTGCCTTATATTACTTTTTCTTGCCTAATTGCTCTGGCTAGAGCTTCCATACTAAGTTGAGTAGAAGTAGTGAAAGTGGCCATCCTTGTTTTTGTTCTTGATCTTACAGTCTTTCACCATTGCATATATTTGCTGTAGATTTTTCAAGTATATCTTTTTTATGTTTAGCTAGTTTCTTTTTACTCCTAGTTTGTTGAGTGTTTTTTATTGTAAAAAAGCGTTGAATTTTGTCAAATACATTTTCTGCATCAGTTGAGATGATCATGTGTTTTTTTCCCTTTATTCTGTTAATGTGGTGTATTACATTGATCAGTTTTCATATGTTGAGACATCCTTGCTTTCCAGGAATAAATTCCACTTGGTTATGGTGTATAATCCTTTTAATATGCTGCTGAATTCTATTTGCCAGTACTTGAGGATTTTTCGTCAATATTTGTAAGGGATATTGGTCTGTAGTTATCTTGTAGAGTCTTTGGTTTTGGTGTAAGGGTAATGCTGGCCTCGTAGAATGAAATAGGAAGCATTCCCTCCTCTACAGTTTTTTGTAAAAGTTTGAGAAGGATTGGTATTAGTTCTTTAAATGTTTGGTAGAATTCTCCAGTGAAGCCATCAGGTCCAGGGCTTTTCTTTGTCAGGAGACTTGATTACCGAATTAATCTCCTTACTAGTTAGTTATAGGTCTATTCGATTTTCTGTTTCTTTCTTAGTCTTGGTAGGTTTTTTGTTCCTAGGAATTTGCCCATTTCATCTAGGTTATCCAATTTGTTGGTGTACATTTTTCATACTACTCTCTTGTAATCCTTTGTATTTTTGTAGAATCAGTAGTAATATCCCTTCTTTCATTTTTGATTTTAGTAATTTGAATCTTCTCTTTTTTTCTTAGTCCATGTAGCTAAAGGATTATCAATTTTCTTGATCTTTTCTAAGGACCAACTTTTGGGTTCATAACGTCTATTTTTTTTATATTCTACTTAATTTATCTCTAATATTTCCTTTTTTCTGCTAGCTTTGGGTTTAGCTCTTGTTTTTCTAGTTTCTTAAGTTGTAAAGTTAGGTTGTTGACTTGAGATCCTTATAGCTTTTTTTTTTTTTTTTAAGATTTTATTTATTTATTTGACAGAGAGAGACACAGCGAGAGAGGGAACACAAGCAGGGGGAGTGGGAGAGGGAGAAGCAGGCTCTCCACTGAGCAGGGAGCCTGATGCAGGGCCCGATCCCAGGACCCCGGGATCATGACCTGATCCAAAGGCAGATGCTTAACGACTGAGCCACCCAGGCGCCCCTCCCTATAGCTTTTTAATGTAAGTGTTTACATTACATCCCTTTCCACTGCTTTCACTGTGTCCTATAAGTTTTGGTATTTTGTGAGTTTGTTTTCATTTGTTTTAAAGTATTTTCTAATGTTCTCTGTGATTTCTTTTTTGTTCCATTGGTTGTTTAAGAGTGTGTTGTTTCATTTCCACAAATTTTAAAATTTGCTAGTTTTACTTGGGTTACCGATACCTGACTTCACGCAGTATTTTACTTCTGTTATCTCTCACTTTTTCTATGAGTATATGGCTTACTGTCATTACTATCTCCTTGTCATTATTAGCTGGAGAAATATGTTACCTCTACATATTGAAATTGATTTCCTCAGTAAGAATATACAGTGGGATGAGTTACTTGTTAGGATGTTTTCTTGCTCATCTCTCTTTATTTGGGGTGAATATCAAGTGGCAATGCTAACCATGGTACAGCAATATTAAATAAAATTTCCATTAAGTTGGTACATAATTCCATTATTTTCTGTTTCTATTAATATACATTATAACAGTTCTGATAAGATCATAACCTTATCTTTAAAAATTGGTTTCTGGTATGAAACATCAATTCATTTAATAGATATTGACTATATAATATGTACCAACCATTCTGTTAGGTTCTAGAGATGCAATAATGAATAAGACTAATACAGCTCTTGCCCTTAGAGTACTTATATTCTTATGATATAGTATGATGAACACCTGGGTGAGGATAATTTAGGATACCATGAAAGCATATAGAAGGAAACCTAATTCTGTACTTGATAAGAGGCATAATGTAAGACTTGCTGGAAGACACATTAAAAAAAATTTGGGATATAATAGATAAGGAATTAACCAGGAAAATGTAGAAAAAAGTGGGCATGAGAAAAGTATTCCAGAGAGAATGTGTATAAAAGCTAGAGAGGAGAGAGTGTATTATTTCAGATATCTTAACAAGTAGTTTGTTCAAGAGGTGAGTGTATGAGTGGTGGGAATGGGGGTTTGGTTTTGTGAGTAGTGAGAGATGAGGCTAGATAGGTTAAGCAGAAGCCATCTCTTGAAGGGCTTTGTAAGACATGTGGAGGAGTTTGAAATCCTCTGAGTGCAATAAGGAACCATTGAAAAGTTTTAAATAGGGAAGTTATATGATTTTCATTTTAGGAGTATCCATTCTGACTGCAGAATGGAGATTGGATTGAGACCTGGGGGTAGGGACATTCAGGGAGGAGGCTGTTGTAAAAATTTAAGAGATGATAGTGGTAGCTAGTAGATATGGAGAGAAGTGGATAGGTTATCAAGCTGCTTAGGAGGTATAATGGTAGAATTTGATGTGGACTTGATAAGGGTTTTTGGCTTGAACAACTATATGGGTTCCATTCAGCAAAATAAAGAACACAAAAGAAGCAGGTTTGTTGTGTATGGGGATAATAAATTTCATTTGGTTTACTCTATTTCTTTTTGTTTAAAACTTTATTATCTTTCCATCAAAATGGCATTGAATATTATTTAACCCTGAATTTGCTGTGTTTAGTCTTGGACATTCATTGGGTTCCCTGAACACTTTGCCTTTAACCTAGAAATCACTTGGTAAGACTTTCATAGAGAATGGCTGAAAATAAGACACACTGAGAATATGTGTAATTATTATCATAATTTTTAAAGATTTTATTCATTTATTTGTCAGAGAGATGGGGAGAGAGAGAGCACAGCAGGGGGAGCAGAGGCACAGGGAGAAGCAGGCTTCCTGCTGAGCAAGGAGTGGGGTGTGGGACTCGATCCCAGGACCCTGGGACCATGACCTGAGCCAAAGGCAGATGCTCAACCAACTGAGCCACCCAGGCATCCTTGTGTAATTATTTTTCATTGGGGCAATATTTATCCTTTCTCAGGCACTTTTTTCCCCTTTATTGACTTTTCTTCCTCTTCAAGTCACTGTTTTGCATTCAGTTCTTACTGAATTTTCCTTTCATGCAAATTCCTTATAATTAGAGTCCCTCAAATTTTCTAATCATATCATGTCCTATAAGCGGTCAAAATAACAATGAATCATGGAACACTACATCAAAAACTAATGATGTAATGCATGGTGATTAACATAACATAATAAAATAAAACTAAAAAAAAATAACACTAGAGTGAAATAATACACAGTTTTTACACTTGTTCTCTAAACCTTTTTCTATTACAATAAAAACTCCCAAATGTGTTTGAAGGCCCCTTGTGCACCTTTCCTTCCTTTCTCAAGGTAATGACTATTCTGAACTTGGTTGTATTCGTCTGTCTTTTTATACTTTACTACATATATTGTTGTGTTTTATATTCTGTGTATCTTTCTGCAAACTTTTTCACTCAATTTTTTGAGTAAATTCATTTAACTGCTGTATGGTATTATATGAAAGAATTGATTTATTCATTCTTTTATGCATGGATAGACATTTTGGTTATCTCCAATTTTTTTGCTATGTCAAACAAGATTTCAGTAAACATCCTTGTTTTTTTTTTTTTAATTTATTTATTTTTAAAGATTTTATTTATTTATTTGACAGAGAGAGACACAGCAGAGAGAGGGAACAGAAGCAGGGGGAGTGGCAGAGGGACAAGCAGCCCCATGACCTGAGCCGAAGGCAGACGCTTAACAACTCAGCCACCTAGGCGCCCCAGTAAACATCCTTGTTATGTATTCTTTTGCTCATGTAGTCACATGCAAATGTTTCCTTAGGGTATAAGAAGTCAGGCTATATGTTTCTTCAGCTTTACCAAATGTGGCCAGATTGTTCTCCAGAGCAGATGCACGAATTTATACTGTTACCAGTAATGTATGAAGAGTTCCCATTTTTTTTTTTTTTTGAAGATTTTATATATAGAGAGAAAGTGTACAAGCAGGGGGAGCGGCAGGCAGAGGGAGAGGAGGAAGCAGGCTCCCTGCTGAACAGGGAGCCCGAAGTGGAGCTCGATCCCAGGACCCTGAGATCATGACCTGAGCTGAAGGCAGACTCTTAACTTACTGAGCCACCCAGGTGTCCCTACAGTCTTTGTTTTAAAGTCTAGTTTATCCAATATAAGTATTGCTACCCCGGCTTTCTTTTGACATCCATTTACAAGATAACTCATTCTCCACCACATTCAAAGTAATTATCCATGACATGTATTTATTGCCATTTTATTACCTGTTTTGTCATTGTATCTGAAGATTTTCTCTGATCCTTTCTTTCTCTCTCATGGTTTGCTGGTTTTCTTTGGTGATATATTTGGATTTCTTTCTCTTTATTCTTTGCATATTTATTAGTGGTTTTTGGTTTGTGGTTACCATTAGGTTTGTTATATAACCTCTTCTGCATATAGCAGTCTTTATTAAGTTGATGGTCATTTAAGTTCAAACCTCTTCTTTACTCCTCTCCGCCCCATGTTCTGGGTATATGGTATCATGTTTTATATGCTTTTATTTTGTGAGTTCCTTAACTGATTTTTTTACAGAAAGATTCATTTTTACTGCTTTTGTGTTTCCTACCTTTATACTGTCCCTTTTAGTCTCCCCTTTCCACTCAGAGTCCCTTTAATATTTCTTGCAGGGCTGGTTTAGTGGTCATGAACTCCTTTATTTTTTGTTTGTCTGGGAACTCTTTATCTCTCCTTCTATTCTGAATGATAGCCTTGCTGGATAGTCTTCTTGGCTGCAGGTTTTTCCCATTCAGCACTTTGAATATATCATGCCACTCCTTTTTTTTTTTTTTTTTTAAGATTTTATTTATTTGGGAGAGAGAGCAAACTAGAGGAAGAGAGAGTGAGAGTGAGAGCGCGCGCACAAACGGGGAGAAGGGCAGAGGCAGAGGGAGAAGTAGACTCCCTGCTGAGCAGAGAGCCTGATGCGGGGCTCGATCCCAGGACTCTGGGATCATGACCTGAGCTGAAGACAGACGCTTAACTGACTGAGCCACCCAGGCGCCCCATATCATGCCACTCCTTTCTGGTTTGGAAAATTCCTGCTGAAAAATCTGCTCATAGCCTTATGGGGTTTCCTTTGTATGTAACGCTCTTCTTTGGTATTGCTGCTTTTAGTCTTTTTTCTTTATCACTATATTTTGTCATTTTAATTACAGTATGTCTTGGTGTGGATCTGCTGTTGTTGATTTTGTTAAGCGTTCTCTGTATCGTCTGGATCTGGATATCTGTTTCCTTCCCCAGATTAGGGAAGTTTTCAGTTACTATTTCTTCAAATAAATCCTCTGCCCCCTTTTCTCTCTCTTCTTCTGGGACTCCTATAATACGAATGTTATTACATTGGATGGAGTCACTGAGTTCCCTAAGTCTGTTCTCGTTTGCATAACTTTTCTTTCTCTTTTGTTCAGCTTGATGACTTTCCATTACTCTGTCTTCTAGGTCATTAATTTGTTCCTCTGTTTCTTCTAGCCTGCTGTTGATTGCATTAAGTGTGTTTCTCATTTCATTTATTGAGTCCTTTATCACTGTTGTTATTCCTTATTTCTATGTTAATAGCCTCATTGATGTCTTCCACTGTCTTCTCAAGTCCAGTGAGTATCCTTATGATCATTGCATTAAATTCTCTATCAGGCATGTTACTCCTATCTGTTTCACTTAGATCTCCAGCCATGACTTTGTCTTGTCCTTTCATTAGGGACAAATTCCTCTGTCTTCTCATTTGTCTAAGTCTCTGTGCTTGTTTTTGTGTGTTAGGAAAGTCAGTTACATCTCCTGTTCTTGGGCTAATGGCTTTATAAAGAAGAGGTTCTGTAGTGCCCTGCAGTATTGTGTCTTCTGTGCTCCAGGGTCCTGTTGTGTCTCCAATGTGTGCTACATGCACTCAGCTGTTGTGTCCTGGCCACTTTATTCTTCAGGTCAGTCATATGCAGAGGCTCTCTTTGCCTGTTGTGGGCAGTGTTTAGTCCCTGGCCTGAATGTGGTGAGTTTTAACTAGGTGTGCTCTGGTCTGCTTGTGAAATGAGACCTGTTGCCGCCACCACTGGAACCGAGGCCTCGCAAAACTCCCAGATTGGGAGATGTGGTGTTGGCAGGGGTTTGGGCTAGTCTTCTGGAACTGGGGCAAGTGTGACTGAGAAGGGTGGTTCTTCCGGATTCTGGGGGTGGGGGTGGGGTGTAAGCAAGTAGCAAATACTGGCACTGAGCTGATTCTTTAGGTGGCTCTGTGTTTATGCTGAGGGGCATGGGAGGGAAATGGTGTCTGCTAGTTCTTTTGTATACAGAAGGGTCTTTCCAAGAATGCTGCTTCTCTGGGACATGCTCTGAGATGAGCAGCTAACCTGACATTGTTCCCCAGGTGTTCTGCAGATTGCTCTTTCAATGCCGTATGTACACAGGCTGTTTGCCTTGCCTATTCTCCAAAAGCAGTCCTAATGTCCTCTGAGCTCTCC
This sequence comes from Phoca vitulina, assembly GCF_004348235.1. Taxonomy (NCBI): domain Eukaryota; kingdom Metazoa; phylum Chordata; class Mammalia; order Carnivora; family Phocidae; genus Phoca; species Phoca vitulina. The sequence goes on along the minus strand of NW_022589732.1, from coordinate 13,728,901 downwards.
CAAAGTCAAGCACACTGACCTTTAAAACTCTATAGGCTTTTAGTCCTGCTGGTTGCAAGAACTCACTTAATTCAGGCCCTCTCACTTTCCAAGCCAGTTGTTACGGGGATTCCTTTTCCCCGTGCGCTCCCCTGTGTGCTAGTTTGTCTCCTCCCACCCAACTGCAGTGGCCATGATCCCTTTCTCTCCCAAACCACCTCTCTGCTTCCTACCCTTGATGTGGCCTCTTCTATACCTTTGGTTGTGGAGTTTGATCTGTCAGTCTTCAGATCGATTTCTGGGGTATTTAGGATGATTTGATAGTTATCTAGTTGTATTCATGGGATAAGGAAGCCTAGGGTCCACCTACCCCACCACCATCTTTCCCTTCCTGATTCTTAGAACTGTGTGTTCAAAGGGAAATGTCAGGTAAGTAGTATTTATTTTTTATCATCTAATTTTATTATTTTTTCACATATTTGTCATTTTCTTTTTTGTTAGTGTCAAAAAGGGTATTACGTGATTTCCTTTTATAAAGCATAAAAAGAGCCCTATGGGACGTGACTTTCTCCTTCTTAATGTTTATAAAATTTCTTATTATGGAAAATATCAAACAAAAAAATAAAGGTAGTGACATAATGAGCTTCCATGTATCCATTACCCAGCTTCAAAATTTTTAACACTTTGCCATTCTTGTTTTCTACCCCCTGCTTTTAGTTGTTGTTAATGGACTATTTATTTTTTATTTTTTATTTTTTTTAAAGATTTTATTTATTTAAAAAAAAAAAAAAAAGATTTTATTTATTTATCCATGAGAGACAGAGAGAGAGAGAGAGAGAGAGACAGAGAGAGAAGCAGAGCAAGACGCAGGCTCCCAAGGAGCAGGGAGCCCGATGCGGGACTCGATCCCAGGACCCCGGGATCATGACCTGAGCCGAAGGCAGACACTTAACCATCTGAGCCACCCAGGCGCCCGTTAATGGACTATTTTAAAAGCAAATCCTAGATTATGATGTCATTTTATTCATAAATAATTAAATATGCATATTTAACTGATCAGGTTTTTTTTTTAAATAACAATCACTTACTATTATCCAGCCTAACAAAGTGACAGTATTTCCTTAATATAATTTAATACCCAGTCAATACTCAGTTTCTCTAATGATCTCAAAGGTATCTTTTTACAGTTGTACATTTTGGTTTTTATCTCTTAAATCTATTTTATTATCCTCTCTTCCCCTCTCTTCCCCTCTCCTATTCCGTTGATTAAGTTGGAAAAACCTGGTTATATGTCTTGTGGAATGTACATTTTGGAGTAGCCCGATTTTTTTTTCTTTTGTGTTAATTTGTTCCTCTAACTCCTGTGTTTCCTACAAACTGGTTAGAGCTTGAGTCTCAATTAGATTCTAGTTAAGTTTTTTAATTAACTACATAGGTGGCGCTCTGAACTTTCTGTTGAATTGCATGACCAGACACCTAACATCTCATCACACTTTTTGTGTTAGTGATTGATGAGTAGTTTTGGTGGTGGGAGACTGATAAGTCCATATGAAGTTTTCCATGAGTTTCATCTAATTGTTTTGGCAGACTTTGATGATCCTTGCCTAGAACTATTTCATTAGGGGTTGAAAAATGCTGATTTTCTTATCCCATCATTCCTTCTACTTTTATTAGCTGGAATTCTATCATTAAGAACTTTCTTTCAAGAACCATTTTGTTACCCTGACCTAGAGTTTATATATGAAGGGCAAGATATATCCTTGATTGTTTTTCTTGTATCAATTTTCGGAGTAATGAGTTGATGTCATAATAACTTCTGGTAGTGACCAGTGATTTTTATCTGAAGTATCATTATAAACTCATGGATTTTTTATATATTTTTATATTTCAATCCATTATTATTAATTATTCATTTGATGCCCCGTTATCCTATTTGAGGCTAGTGGGATCCTCTTTAGATCGGCTAATTTGTCCTTTTGAAATGATCCTATTATTCTTTGCTGTTAAGGAAATTTAATTTTTGGCAGTTTTTTCCAAGCTTATCTTATGAATTTCTACCCCAAAGCAGGAAGAATCAGGCCTTGCTATAGTGAACCTTAATTCTTTTTAATGGGGAATGACATTTAGAGAGTGGAGTGTAGCTGGGTTCTAGGGATGTCTATTGCTATTAAGTTTGTCATTGATTCTAGGTGTTTTCAATGAACAGAGATAGGAAATATGTGAGTTCATGTTAATTCCAATTCAAATGTAAGATTATAGGGTTTATATACTTATATCTCTCTTTTGTTGAAACTCTTGCTTCCAATGACATTAAACATAATTAGATTTTTGTATTATCCTGTAATAGGCCTAAAATAATTTCAGAATAACAGTACTTATATTATTAACAACATTAAGGTTGTTGAATGCAGTTTGTTTCTTTGTACTTTTTATCCTTAGAATATACGTTAGATTGGATATGATTGGTTAAAATATTGTTTGAAAAACACCTGAAGTAATTCATTTCTTTGTGTGTTTATGCCCTCAATGTTGTATAGTTGGGTTTATTCATTCCAGCATTTTTTCTCCAGTTTTAAGGGATTGTCCTCTTTTTATTATTGTTGTTTTTGTTTGTTTGTTTTGGTTAAATATCTAGGAGTGAAATGGCTGGGTTGTATGGTAGACATATATTTAGCTTTTAAGAAACTGCCTAATTTTTTGTACCATTTTACATTCCTTTCATCAGTATGATTTCTTCTACATTCTTCAAACACTTGGTATATTCAGTCTTTTTAATCTTAGCCAGTGTAATGGATACATAGTGGTATCTCATTGTTTAATTTACATTGTTATATATATGTTACAACTGATGACTAACGATGTTGAACATCTTTCCCTGTGTTTATTGGCTAGTCATATCTATTCTTTAGTGAAGAGTCTAGGAGTTCTCTATATATTTTGGATATAAGTTCTTTATCAGATAAATGTGTTGTGAATATTTTTAACCAGTCTCTTGTCTTTTTATTTTCATATAAAAAGTGCCTTTCAGAGAGCAGAAGTTTTAAACTTTGATAAAGTTTAATTATCAATATTTTATTTTTTAGAGAGAGGTGGGGGAGGGGCAGAAGGAGAGGGAGAGAGAGAATCTTAAGCAGGCTTCACGCTCAGTGCAGAGCCCAACATGGGGCTTGATCTCACAACCCTGAGATCATGACCTGAGCTGAAATCAAAAGTCAGACACTTAACTGACTGAGCCACTCAGGCAGCCCAATATTTTTTTCACTTATTGATAGTGTTGTTGGTGTCAAATATAAGAAATCTTCGTCTCCGCTCAGGTCTAAAATATTTTTCTTATGTTTTTTTTATGTAGAAGTTTGATAGTTTGAGATTTCACATTAAGCTATAGGATACATTTTGAGTTGACTTTGTATGTGGTAGGCAGTAAAGATTGATGTTTATTTTCTTTTAATATGAATTCTTAATTTGTTGAGCAACATTTAAAAGACTTTCCTTTCTCCATTGAATTGCCTTGACATCTGTTAAAAATCACTTGGTCTATTTCTTGACTCAATTCTATTCCATTGATTTATATGTCTACCTGTAAATAATATCAAGCAGTCTGAACTACAGCTTTTTTAAAAAAATATTTATTTATTTGAGAGAGAGCAAGCCCGAGTGGGGGGAGGGGCAGAGGGAGAGAGGGACAAGTAGACTTTCCGCTGAACAGGGAGCCCAATGCAGGGCCCAGTACCAGGACCCTGGTATCATAACCTGAGCTAAAGGCAGACACTCAACCACTGAGCCACCCAGGGGCTCCTGAACTATAGCTCTATAGTAAGTATTGAAATCAGGCAGAAAAAGTCCTCCAGCTATGTTCTTTGGTAAAATTGCTTTGACTAGTCTATATTTCCATATAAATCTCAGAATCAGCTTGTCAGTTTCCAAAAAAAAATGAAAAAAAATGCCTGTAGGAATTTTGATTGGGGTTGGGTTGAATCTTGCAAAGAATTAGGGCAGCATTGTCATTTTAACAATATAGACTTTTTCTAATCCATGAACATGTTCTATCTCTCCATTTATTTAGGTCAGAGAAGTTGGGGTAGGAGACAAGATATTTTGACATTCACGTTAAACCACCATGAGTCGAACAGTTACTGTTTGCCCGTTGATGTCAAAACTTGGAAAAATCTCTCCCCTGCCTCCTTTTTTTTCTGCTCTTTGGTCCTCCCTTTTCTCAGTCTGTGTCTTTTTCACTGAAAGCAAATTTATCACAGGCTTAGTTTTTAATTCCTATCCTATCTTTCTCCTATTTAAAATTTTATATTGTTTTGGTTTCTAAATATCTTTTTTTTTAATTTTATTTTATTATGTTAGTCACCATACATTACATCATTAGTTTTTGATGTAGTATTCCCTGATTTCACTGTTTGTGTATTACACCCAGTGCTCCATTCAATATGTGCCCTCCTTAATACCCATCACCGGGCTAACCCATCCTCCCACCCCCCTCCCCTCTAAAACCCTCAGTTTGTTTCTCAGGTGCCCTCAATTTAACATTTTCACATATTTCTGTCTAGATCTTTCTGGCTTTCCTATATGGCATTTGAAATAATCTTTCTTGGGTGCCTGGGTGGCTTAGTCGGTTAAGCGTCTGCCTTTGGCTCAGGTCGTGATCTCAGGGTCCTGGGATTGAGCCCCGTGTTGTCGTTGGGCTCCCTTCTCAGTGGGGAGTCTGCTTCTCCCTCTCCCTCTGCCCCTCCCCTCCACTCGTGTTCTCTCTCTCAAATAAATAAAAATCTTAAAAAAATTATCTTTCTTTGACATATTGGCCTATACATTTCCTTGCTTTTAGTTTATTATAGCTTTTAGCTGTAATATTTGGTTCAGCTACAAAACTTGTTTAAACAAGGTGTTTCTTCCCCAACCCCTAGTGCTAAACTCAAGAAAATAATTGAAAAATAGTATCAATTCATAGACATAAAATTATTACTCTAGTTTCATATTACCAGATGTCTTAAGAGTAAAGTTACCAGTTTACGACTCCCCTATTAAATTTTGCCATTTTATGGTATAATATGACACAGACTTCTGGAGTAATAGTGTGCAGATTCCAATTCTGACTCTTTGCTGTGTGACCTTTAGCACAATAGTTAACCTCTCTCTGCCTTAATTCCTCATCTGGATTGCTTTGAGAATTAAATGAGTGACAAATGCCTGGCACATAGTAAGGCCTCAATAAATGTAGGCTGTTGTTTAAAAATATTTTTCTTCAGGGTTGTTTTAATTTCATATTTCTTTAATGATTAGTGAGGCTATTTTTCCACTTTTTCATTTTTTTTTATTTTATATGAACTGTCAAATATCCTTTTTTAACTAGTTTTTTTTTTTTTAAAGTAGGCTCCACACCCAACGTGGGGCTTGAATTCCTGACCCTGAGATCAATAGTTGCATGCTCTACTGACTGAGCCAGCCAGGTGCCCCATCTCCTTTTCTTAAGACAGAAGTTTTACTTCACAAACCAGTTGACATAGCAACACCAAAAGCCTAACTAACTAAGGATTAATTAAGTTAGACTTCACCAAAATTAAAGCTTCTGTACTTTAAAGTACACCGTTGATAAAGTGAAAAAACAACCCATACAGTGGGAGAGAATATGTGAAAATCATATTTCTGATCAGAGACTTGTATCCAGAATATGTAAACAACTCTAAAAATAATAAAAAGAATCAAATTTTTAAATGGGCAAAGGATTTGAGTAGACATTTTCCCAGAGATGATACACAAATGGACAATAAGCACATGAAAAGATGCTCATCATCATCATCATCATAATGAAATACTACTTTCTACCCAATAGAATGGCTATAATATAAACAAATGGACAAAAAGTATTAGTGAGGATGTGGAGAAATTAGAACCTTCATACATGGCTGGTGGGATTGTAAAATGGTGTGGGTACCTTGGAGAACAGTTTGGCAATTCCTGAAAATATTTAAGCAGTTGCCATGGGACCCAGCAATTCCACTACTATCTATGAGTAATGTAAACAAATGTCCACTCAGAAAACTTATACATGAATGTACATAGTAGCATTATTCATAAAAGCCAAAAAATTAGAAATAACTCAAATGTCCCATCAACTGTTGAAGTATAGTCTCTCCATACAGTGGACTGTTACTTAGCAATAAAAAAGATGCTACAACATGAATGAACCTTGAAAACATTATACTGAGTTGAAAGAAGCAGTCACAAAAGACCCTATTTTACATGATTCTGCTTATATGAAATAACCAGAATAGGCAATGAGTGGTTGTCTAAGGCTGGGGCAGAGAGGGGGAGATAATGGGTAGTGACTGCTAATGGCTACAGGGTTTCTTTTTGGGGTGATGAAAATGTTCTAAAATTAGATTGCGATGTTGGTTGCATAACTCTGAATATACTGTAAACTATTGTATTCTTTAAATGGGTGAACTTTATGGTATGTAAATTACATATTATTAATGCTGTTGGAGGGAAGGGGAAAGGGAAGGAATCAATTTACAGGTCTGCCTTTCTTCCTGTCCATTCATTTTTTGCCCAGATTATTGGTTAGGAGTAAGATATTTGTCCTATGGTGATTCCTGCTGTGCTAGAAAATTGCATGCTTCAACTTAATTGATGTTTCATTTTGGTATGATGACTGATCATTGAAGTCTTGGGTTTTCTAGGTCCACGACCCCTATTAGTATGATTCTTACCATGTTTCATTACCTTGTAGATTGTTCCTTTGTTCATAAATTTAGGATGATTCTTGTTCAGAAGGCTGTTATAAAGTTCAAATGAAAGTGAGATAGCACTTTGAAAGCTGTGTAGTCCTAAATAAATATTTCTAAAGTTCTCTTTATTTTCTTTCCACAGGAGTAAAACACAAATCTTTTCTAACAGTTGAAGACTGTTTTGAGTTGGGCAAAGTGGCCTATACAGAAGCCGATTATTATCATACAGAACTGTGGATGGAACAAGCACTAAGGCAGCTGGATGAAGGCGAGGTTTCTACCATTGATAAAGTCTCTGTTCTAGATTATTTGAGCTATGCGGTATACCAGCAGGGAGACCTGGATAAGGCACTTTTGCTCACAAAGAAGCTTCTTGAACTAGGTATGTTAATTTGGCCTAATTCAAGGTTTTATATATATATACATATATATATATGTATATATATATATGTATATATATATGTGTGTGTGTGTGTAATGTGTATATGTATGTATATTTGATATATATTTATATATATATCTCATGATAACCATGATATATAAAAGTGCTAAGCTGTATCGTAAGATAAATATATATATAAAATTCTGATATATGACTATATATCTTGTCTTATATATGTAATAATAAATATATATAATTCCAATAATTGTAATTCTGATATATAATTCATCATATAGCTTTGGTACATTTTTTTTCTTTTTCAAGTCTTTATTTAAATTCCAGTTAACACACAGTGCAATATTAGTTTCAGATATAGAATTTAGTGATTCATCACCTACATACAACACTTGGTGCTCACCACAGCTGCCTTCCTCAATACCCATCACCTGTCTAACCCATCCTCCACCCACCTCCCCTTCAGCAACCATCGGTTTGTTCTCTGTAGTTAAGAGTCTGTTTCTTGGTTTGCCTCTTTTTTCTCCTTTTATGTTCATTTGTTTTGTTTCTTAAATTCCACATAGGAGTGAAATCATATGGAATTTTCTTTCTCTGACTGACTTGCTTTGCTTAGCATTATACTCTCTAGTTCCGTATATGTCATTGCAAAGATTTCATTCTTTTTTATGGCTGAGTAATATCCATTTTGTACTTTTTATTTGTTACAAGTCAAGAGTCTATCTGTTAGACAAATTTTATCCTCTATCCACTGAATAAATGGCAACTCATTTTTCTCAGCTAATGGTACTGCAACAGTGGCTGTGATTCTCTGCTGTTTACTCTTCGGGAACTTTAAAATTGCATCTAACCTAACTAGCTCTGTCAAAAATGTTTATTTACCATGTTGTCATATTAAATATTAACCAGTTTCCTTTGAAGAATGTTTATGTTTTATTGCATTTCATATTTAAAAATAGTGATTTGAAATAAATAGACAAAATATATTTGTCATATTCAAATGTTAGATAATGTGATATCCTATGAGGATTTGATCACTAGTATTTTGGACTTGTTTCTCTAAGTATGATCCAGAAACCATGTGCATCAAAATTACTTGGATACATATTAGAAATGAAAAATTCCTTGATCTCCACCCCAGACCTACTAAATCAGAATCTCTGGAGGTAGAGCTGTATGTTAATTTGTTCAGGTGGCCTTTGGTATATAATGAAGCTTTAAAACTTTTTAAAAATTAATATTTTTCTGAACAGGTTAATATGTATATGTTAGAAGAGTCAAATAGTTTAAAAAGATTGGTCATCTGAAAATGAACTTCTGACAGGTTATTTCTTGGTTGAGTGAATTAATAAATTGAGATATTAGTTCAAGTACCCCTTTTTTCAGTATTTTGTAGTGATTTTTTTCCTCCTGACTTAGAGTCATTATAGGAAATTTTTAAAAATAGAAAAAGATATGGAAGCGTCATCCATAAGCCAATCACTGGACAATACCCACAAATTTTGTTTCCTTGTAGTATATACTCCCTTCCCTGCACATATACACTTTCCCCTTTCTTTTACAAAATTAAGATCATATTGTATATTACAACATATATTGTGAGCAGTTTCTCAAAGACAGATTTACAGATCTAAGGCTAGATTTCCTAATCACTTCAGTTAATATCACAAGTGAAGTTTCTATATATTGTTCTGTCTTTATTATTTGTGTGTGTGTGTGTGTGTGTGTGTGTGGTGGTTTGGATTTTTTTTTTCTTTCTCCCGGATGGGTGGAGTAGTCCTCTTCTCCCCTACTAAAAGATAGCTTAAAATGATGACTAGCAATTCAGAGGCAGTTAGTGGATTCTGGCTTATTTGAAAATTATAACTTTAGTTTCTCTTTTTCCATCTCACGTAGAATTTTGGGACTGAAATTCTCTCAACCCTCGGAAGTAGGCTATGTTCTGCATTTATAATGTATCTGTGGTGAACGTTGCTTTTGAACTGCATACACTGTCTTCCCCATGATGATTACATTTCAGTTTCAGAAAAATCCTTAACATTGCTTAAAATAAGTAGAATGAGTAATATTTTAGAATTCATTTTTTAAAAAGATTTTATTTATTTGACAGAGTGAGAGAGAGATCACAAGTAGGCAGGCAGAGGGAAAAGGAGAAGCAGGCTCCCTGCCGAGCATGGAGCCTGATGTGGGGCTCGATCCCAGGATGCTGGGATCATAACCTGAGCCGAAGGCAGACACTTAATGGACTGAGCCATCCAGGCGCCCCTAGAATTCATTTGGCTTCAAATTGATCATAATTCATTTGGCTGATTAATAATTTCTCAAAGTAGAATATTTGCTACTTTGAAATAAATGGCTGATTCCTTCTCCAGAACCCTTTTTATATAGGGTGACTCTATGTGATTTACTTTATACCTATTATTTTGGTACAATAATTTTTAAAAAAGATTTTATTTAGTTTGAGAGAGAGAGTATGCGTGAGCAGGGTGGGGGTGGCAGTAGAAAGAATCTCAAGCAGACTCTGTGCTGAGTGTGGAGCTGGAAGCAGGGCTCATCGCACAGCCCCAGATCAAACCTGAACTGAAACCAAGAGTTGGTCGCTTAACTGACTGAGCTACCCAGGCACCCCTGGTATAATAATTTTTATTAGTGCCTCCTTTCACTCTCATAAGTATCCTGGTTTGGAAGGTAAATTATATGGTCCTCTATTTTTATATTACTATATTCAGATGCTTGAATGACTGTAAACTTAACCATGGTCATGCTTTCTTCCTTATCCAATAGATCCTGAACACCAGAGAGCTAATGGTAACTTAAAATATTTTGAATATATAATGGCTAAAGAAAAAGATGTCAATAAGTCCGCTTCAGATGACCAATCTGATCAGAAAACCACACTGAAGAAAAAAGGGGCTGCTGTGGATTACCTGCCAGAGAGACAGAAGTACGAAATGCTGTGCCGTGGGGAGGGTATCAAAATGGTAAAGTGGAAAAGTCAATTGTGTGTGTGTATGAATGTGTGTGTGTGTTTGTACATAGTTCTGGAGAGAATCAGAGTTCTTTTATATTTAAGCCTATGTCATAAAAATTAGAATTAACTGTTAAAGTATTACAGTATGCCACATCAACTTATTGTGGGTGTCACAATGTGCTCCAACGATTAGTAAAATAGCTTTAGAATAAAGCTGTTGAATCATTATGCCATTTTGTGTATTTTTGGTAATATAACTCTTTGCATAGGCCAAAAGAGGCTTATTTTTATAAGATGAAGGATCAGATAGTTTAAGGGAAGTGATAAGATTTTTTCTTATATTTTAATGCAAAAGATATTTCCACAGTCTTAAGCGGAAATAATATACCAGCTTAACCCATCCTGTAAAACAAAGAACTCATCTATACAATAATCTTTTGTGGTTTTACTCCTAGTTGACCTTGACAGGATTGCTTAGTGAAATGTGTTAGTCTATTTAAGACATACTTAAAATGCCGAAAGAGTTTCTGCAGATTTTGGCTTTAACATTTATTTTTTTTAATACTTAAATGTGCCTATAAATATCCTTTTCTTTATTGTGTATCTGTATTTATGTATTTATAACTCAGAGTACTAGTGTTTCAGGGTGTTAATAGATAAAAGACCACAAACAAAAAAGTTCAAGTCTGGGGAACATAGGTTTTTGTTCGGCCTCAGGGCTTTTCAGAGCCTTTTTATGATAATGTACAATATGGATATGCTATACATTGCTTTATTTGATAAAGCATGGAATCCGTTTTTAAGGAATATCATGTGGTACTAGTTTTCAGTTGAATGCAGGCATATGTAGAAGGAATTAGTGAATTTTTGAAGTAAGTACTTTTAAGTGTAAACATTTGAATAGTGTGTTAAGTTTTTCTCTGCTACTAATAAAGTCAAGCTGGGCTGTACATTTTGATATTGGTGACTTTTTGATATTTGAGGACTTACTGTTGACAGCTTAATCTCTAACAGCAAATGCGTAGATCATATCTATGTTGACACTTTTGAGAGCTAAGTTTATGGACTCCTGGAAGAACATGCTTACTTTTGCTTTGGGTGCTAATGAGTAAATAAAAGGATAATAACAGTCTGAGAGACTCACGAAACTTTTTTTTTAATTTCACACCTAAATATTTTATTACACATCTGTTGAAGATACTCAAAAAATAACCAAAAAACTATTGTTACACCTCAAAAGGTGCACAATAGTTCCATAATATTATACATCTAGTTAGTGTTCAAATTTCTAGTAGTAAGCAGATATTATTTTATTTCCTTTAATAAATCTTAAAGAAGAAATCAAAATAGAGCCATAGGTATAAAACAGAAGTCTGCTTAATTTACCAGTGTGTTGATGTGACACATACATGTCAACTCTGCCCAAAATCAAGGATCATCTTTACTCTCAGAATAGTTAAATTCACCTCATCACTGTATCAAAGACTTATAATAAATAAATCTTTAGATTTGACTCTAGGTAAATAAAGTACATGGAGAATAAACATGCATCATTATTTGTCTTAGGATGTTAGCTAATAATTAAAACAAAAACTAGGGGCACTTGGGTGGCTCAGTCGGTTAAGCATCTGCCTTCAGCTCAGGTCATGATCCCAGGGTCCTGGGATGGAGCCTGCTTCTCCCTCTCCCTTTGCCGCTCTCCCTGCTTGTGCTCTCTCACTCACTCTGTCAAATAAATAAAATCTTTTAAAAAAACAAAAACAAACAAAAACTAATATTATTTCTATTTCATATATGATATACTTGTTTAATCAAGAGAAGAATCAGCAATAGATAATTTAGTTAATATAGATTGAAAGGAACATTTATTTGTTTTGTCGATCACTCTATTTTTAATAGTCATCAATAAAAGCACCTGCCTTTAATAACTTATTTTCTCTTTTTCAGAATTACTCATTTTCATCTTTGCTTTTTAAAACTAACTAAATTTGTTTATTTATGCTGCAAGCATCTAACTGGGAGGTATTTAGGAAAACCTGGTGAGGTTTTGTTTTATTTTTCCTTTTAAAAACTTTTTCTCTGGGTGCTTCCCAGTTACTTTGTGAAGTTTGGAGCAATGCAGGTCATTCATTTCATATTTTCATAAATATTTAATTATTCTTTATATTTAGATACCTGAACTTTATTTTGATGAGACATGGGTTAAAAGTGAAACCCTGTCTTTTTTCTTATTTAAGGCCTAGCATCTCTCCCAGAAAATAATCATTAATAAAACTTTTAAATCCTGAATGTCGTATTTGATGCAAAATACTTGCAGAGTATTATCTTTTGTATATTCTTCCATCAATGCTCTATGTATTCGCAAGCCTGATTATTGTTTCTTTTTTGCATAGGAGCAAGCATTAAAACTATTATTACTCTAATATGTTTATCATTTTCTTAACTTTATGTTTAGACTCCTCGGAGACAGAAAAAACTCTTTTGCCGTTACCATGATGGAAACCGGAATCCTAAATTCATTCTGGCTCCAGCCAAACAGGAGGATGAGTGGGACAAGCCTCGTATTATTCGCTTCCATGATATTATTTCTGATGCAGAAATTGAAATTGTCAAAGATCTAGCAAAACCAAGGGTAAATAATTTTTTTCTCTCAATTTACTCTACCTGTGTATTAGTTTTGCCTTTGCAAGATTACAAAAATGACAATTGATATGGCAGTAACCCCACAGATAGTTTTAGATATTGCTGTCACAACATAATGGAGTTGTTAATAAGCTCTGTTTATACTAGTTTTTCCTCAGTTTGTTATTAACACAAATAGCATACCCTGCAACTGGGTTTTAAACACTAAATTATGAAAATCATAGATGAGATTTTTTTATTCACACTGATTTTATTCACAGATGTTTCAGCATCTTCCTGAAAAAATTTTGTATGTATTTTCAAACCCTTTAGTCTCATAGGCTAATCAAAGACCAACTTTCTCATATCTTCAATATTTTTATCTGAAAGAATACTTGAAGTATTTTTATTCCTCTTTGGGCACATTATTACTGGAAAGATATAATTGCACAAGCATCATGCTAATTTGAAATAAGGACATCATAGTTTTCTGACTTTAACTCCTATCATTTATCTTAAGGAAAACAATTTTTTAAAAAAATTTTTTTATTTCAATTCATTTTAATTAACATATAGTGTATTATTAGTTTCAGAGGTAGAATTTAGTGATTCATTAAGGAAAATAATTTAATGTGAACACAATCCCATAAACTTAGTGTTTAGCATAGAAATTCTTCTTCTATGAGAATTTGAGAAAGACTGCCCTTTATGCTCTTGCCTTTTTTCCCATCAGCTTGTTCTTAAAACCTATTTGATCTCATTGATAGTAATACAAACTGCCATCAGTTTCGTAAAGAGATTGTTAAACATTAAGCTTATCTGTGCTTTGTACAGGAGTTGGCAAATTTTTTCTGTAAAGGTGCAAATAATAAACATATTTCAGGCTTTGTTGGCTATATCATCTATCACAAATACTCAAGTCTACATTGTAGTGTGAAAGCAGCCATAGAAAATATATAAATGAGCATGGCTATATTTCAATAAAACTTTATTTCCAAAAACCAGTGGCAGGCTGAATTTGGCGCACGGGCCATAGTTTGCTGATCCTTGTTATAAAGGTTTAATTATCTGGATATCTGTACTCAAACTTAAGGTCAGAATTTTTGTTGCTATTAAGTTTTACTATTCCAGATTGGTACTTTTTTTTTTTAACCAAAGATTACATTTTAAATGGAAAAGACTGGTCTAATATGTATAGGTGCTGTCCAAGGGAATTCTTATAAATCTTTCAGAGCACTACTTAAATCACACCATATTCTATTGGTATCTTTTCAATTTCTGTTTTAGTCCATTCTTTGTGGTCAGTAAACCCAGTAAACCAAAATACCTTGGTGGAATATTTTTTAAGAATTCATTTCAGCTTAGAGGTCAAGTCTTGTATCTCTGGATTTGGAGGCCTCAGTCTTCAAAGGGGATGCCTCAGTTGGATTATTTTAATCAAAAAATTCAATGCTGATAAAAATTTTATACTCTTTTCAAATTTCAGAATCATTTTTATTTGTTAGTTTGAAGTCATTATCTTGGCTGGTCCTCTCTTTCCTACTGTTTTCGTACATTTATGAGTTCTTTTCATCTGCCTTTCTGCTGAATCCAAGATTATTTCACTGTATATGTGAAATACATGAACAGATATGTTGAAAGAAGTAAAGACGGACCCTGAAAGAAATTTTGGACAGCATTAACCTTTGTAAACAGTTCCATCACTAAAAAAAAATTAACATCAAAAGTTTGAAACGGATCATTAACTACAAATAGCCATTCTTATAACTATAAATTAGACTTCAAATTTTAGAAATTTCTTTCCTCACAGTCTCCTCCAACGACTGAAAGAAATTTAATTTCTAATCTCTTTTGTGTACCCTCCATTCATGCAAAGCAAAAACAAAATATAAAAAATAACAACAACAACAAAAAAGCTTAAAAGCCAACTGTCTCTCAAGGCTCAACACAGGGTGACTGGAAGTCTTATGGAGTTCTTTTCTCTTTTCATCCTCCTTTGTAAAAATCCCAGAATTCTGACTGGTTGGATAAATGTGATTCATTTTTTTTTGTTTTGTAATGCAACTATTTTGATGGTTGGCTTCACAGCTGAGGCGAGCCACCATTTCAAACCCAATAACAGGAGACTTGGAGACGGTACATTACAGAATTAGCAAAAGGTAAGAGATGTGTATGTTGCATATTTTGCCCTCTAATGAGTGTTTTATACATCCTACAGGAATATTCATTTAAGGGAAGTAGGTCATTTTCAGTCTCCAGCTCAAGTCACTGCCTATTTATATACGCATGGATAAACTGCTTTGTGTTTCACAGGTCTTTCCCTTTAACTAGAAGTTCTTTTTTTAATCTTTAATTGGTCTGTTGTTTTTAGGGAATTAATACGCTTTGCATTTCTCTTCAGGTCAGGAATCAAATCTCCAGGAAATGGCTTGATACTTGTTTTCTTTTTCCTTTTTCTTGCCAAAAGGGAAAAAAAAGAAAAAGCAGCAGCCTGGATTAATCTGGGAGTAGTCTTTGTTTATATAGTTCTCTCATATTCATAAATGCAGTGAATTCACATCATTCTTCATAGTGATTTGTATTGGCATTTGTTCATTCATCTTGTGGAATACCATTGTCATTTTGGAGTAATCTGTATTCCTCCGTTGGAGTTATTTTAAAAAACTTGCTGACTAGAAAGTTGGCAATGGAAAGAAGGGTTATGCTTCTGATCTCAGTCTTCTAACTACTATTACTCATGAACTTATTTGCCTTTTACTTCGCCAGAGAGACTTAACAGTTTTATCTCAGTGAGAGTTTTAAAAAATAAATTTAAAGAGACTATTAACTATTCTTTTGTCAAAATACTTAAAGGACTTTAAACTTCTAGATCTGAGAAAGCTCCTGTGAAACCCAGTGCTATAAATCATTTACATGTATTTTCAAATGATTTTTTTTAAAAAAAGTGAAAGGACAATAAATCTACAACAAAAATATGTCAACCCATTTTCTCTTGATTTGGAAGTGGCTTTTATTGCCACCTGTCTAAATGTTTTTGCTGATTTGAAACCATTACCTACCATCCAGACCAATCTGAACCCTTCCAATCACCTGTGGCTTGGCAAAACAAACAAAAGCCCAAAATTGCCTGCTACGTGAGTAAGTCCTTGTCCTTTCTCTTTTTTTGTAGCTGAGCCGAGCTACAGTACATGACCCTGAGACTGGAAAATTGACCACAGCACAGTACAGAGTATCTAAGAGGTAAGGGAGTAATGGAGAGAATTTTAGTCCTATTTGGACCATTTTCCTTCTTGAGAATCTAATTTTCATAAAGGTTTCTAAGACCTAGGCTTAGGCATGACAACCATGCTTGAATTTTCATGATAGACTAATAAACAGACATGGTTATGGGGCAGTTAACAGAGATTTTCCAGAAGTAACTTACTGGATTTCAAAATGCCTGCTGAGACTCCCCAGACCCCACCTGAAAAGTGAAGTTGTGTTCCCATATTGAAGTAAGAGAAGTTCCCAAAGAACCTTCGTAGAAACAAGGCCTAATTTGGCTTCTATAGTAAAGCAAAGGTATAAAAATCTCTGGGTCACCAGAATAGCTGCAGGTATTGAGAAAGTGCATGCCTTGAAGGATTCCATAACACATCCTTTTTAAGTCAATTGGTTTCAAATTCTTTGCTTTTAACAATGTTTAAAGAGAACGTACTTAAGTTATTAGCTGATCACTGAAATAATTTTTAACAGTAGATTACTGTGTAACTCATGTATATAACTTAGAAGGAGCCCACAGAATAAGTGACATTATTCCAACAGAACTCCTTTTCCATCTACCTATTTATGTAATGGAGATTTCTCAGCTCTCATAAAAATGAGAATATTGAAAATAACAAAATAAGCTCCTTCCATCTCATTAGAAACATCTTAATATATTTTCACTTTTCATATTGGGTAATGATTGTTTAATCATGTTAGACTAATGTGTACGAATGATAATTGTAATAACTCATTCCAGAAGACATTATTTTTAACAATTAGACCTTTATGTTAGAGGAATTTATATTTTTATCAATTTATAAAAGTATTTTTGTTGTAGAGAAGTATAATGTAATAAAAGATTTTTAGGCATAGAAATATATTTCTCTAGGATGGGGCTTCTCAACCTCAGCACTATTGACGTTTTGGATCAGATAATTCTTTGTTGTTGGGGGTTGTCATAGCTTTGTATGACGTTTAGCAGCATCTCTGGCACCCACTAGATGCCAGTAATGCCCTTCATCCCAGTTTTGACAATCAAAAATGTCTCCAGACATTGCCAAACATCCCCTGGTAGGCAAAATTCCCACCACCATCCCCAGAGACTTCACCTCTCTACCCATGTTGAAAGCCACTATTCTAAGATAAGAATGGAATGAAAATGCAGTTCAAGGGGGGAAAAAAAAGAACGATATAAAAGTTCCCAAGTACTAAAAAATTCATTCATGTATTTTTTTTAAAGTGAATCATGGTGGGCATCAAATCATCGTGGTATTTAGATTCCACTGGATACGTTAAAAAAAAGATCATTTTTCAGAAATTACCACTAATTTCAGAATTAAATCCTTTCAAACTATTTGATGAAAAATTCTAGTTTTCAACTAAAATGTGCAGAAAGTAAGTACATAGATTTAACAACTATTTTAGGAGTTACTGGAACAGAAATTTTGAATATTATTGCTGTAAGTCATAACAAAAGTACTCTGAAGGCTGTACAGAATGCATTGTTTCCTTACTCTTTTTGGGCAAAGCTATATGTCCTTCATATGGTAATAACCTTCAACATGCCCGCACACATATCCTGGTTTCCTAACCGTGTGCCCCATGCTACCTGCCCCCAGCAAACTAGAAGACATGAAGAAAATTTAATTTCTATCATACGACTTTGATTTCAGGGAGACTAAGGATTTGTAGAAATTAATTTGGATAATGTTTTGATACATGATTTATAATGCTTCTGTGCATTGTAATTAACTCTAAATTTCAAGTTAAACTTCAGCTAATTTTCCATTTTATTACAGAATCTTACTCATGTCTTAAAAAATTAACCCTTTATTTTTTTAAAAATAAGCCATTATGTATTTTGTCAAAGATTACTACATGGTTTTAGGCATTTTTACTGTCATAAGGCTTGTTTCTAAATTCTCCAGATTTGGATGCTTTTAGGAAGCACATAAAAGAAAATTTCATGAATTTAGTTCTTTGGAAGTCCTTTTTGGAAATTTTTTTATATATACAATGGACCTTTTGAAGAAATATCCAGCCCACAGAGTCATTGGACTCTTACCAGTAAGGCAAAATAAATTACTCTTGGAAAAGTGATCTACAGACTTTTTTTCCTTAAGAACTAAATATTTCTAAGCCTTTTGGGCTTATTTTTAAAATATTCTAACTTTATAGCTCTGAGAAGCAATTTTATTGGATTTTTTAGAAAGACACAGCCATACTTTATATTATATATGGCAATAGAAGGCATTTAGCCAGCAGCATTAGAAGCATTGGAAGACTAACACCAGAATAAATTCACCCAATCTTAGCAGAGTATGCAGGGTGTGTGTGTGTGTGTGTGTGTGTGTGTGTGTGTGTTCGTGTTCAAATACTCATATTTACTCTTAAGGAAAATTGTTCAGCAAGTCTTTGAAAAAGAAAATACATATGTTGAGAGAGAGGCCTTAACTGTTAAAGAAGGAATTTGCTCCATAAAATATCCTAAACATTTCATATTGTTAGTAAGTTTTTGCTTTTTTGGGAATTTATTAGCTATGTCAAGACATTTTTTACCCATCACTGGAATCTGAATTTTGAATATTCCTACAAGTGAAATAAATGAGTGTTTTAGGTTTCCTTCATACATTATACCTCTGAAAAAGGCATCTCAAATGTAAAATAGAAAAATTTATGTGTACTGATGTCAGTTAATGTAGTTCCTTTTGCTGTGGGAACATCTGTATTTTGAATGGGTCAGAAGGGAATTTCAAATATCTGTATTTTGAGAAATTTCTAAGTGATTGCATCATCTTCCGTGGAAGGAAAAATATGTTCCAGCATCCTAGCAAATAGAATTTTATTCGGGTAAAGTATGTGTGGAAATCCATTACTGTTTATTTACTTTATTGACTATCTCTGAACGTTTGGTAAGTCATGTCTGTCCTTTCCATAATTTAAAAAAAAAAAAACAAAACTAAAAATTTACTACAGCTTGTTAATGGAGATGCTAATAATTTTGGCTAAAGCAGAGAAATGGAATTTTAGTTTTGGAGAAGTAAACACTGAGTTTACATGCTCTGAAAAGACATTTAGTTATGTGAGCTCATAAAGTCCAGTTAAAGTAATATTAAGAGATATGCAAATAAACAATCTAGTGTGGTAGAAAAAGCTTCTTTGAATCTGGTAGGTTATTTTTAGAAGGAGTTTTCATCTTACTCTGGTATACAGATTTCCCATAATATGGCATTTTCTTATGCTTACGATTTAATTTACCCATGGAAATAAGGAACAAATACAATATAAAAGCTTATTATTATTTTATAGTATGGGGCAAATACAAACATCTTTGAATATTTCAGATATTTTTTTAAATTGGAGTCGCTTTTAACAACGACAGTCCGTCTGTTAGGTTGAACAGTAGTTCTCAGATTGAGATAACTGAAATGGATAGATCTATAGTATGATTGCATAATTGTCCCACTAAGATCCAAAGGGCCAGGATAAATTCCCAGGCTAGATGATCAGCCTTTCTTTGTTAACCGTCAAGCACTTAGAGAAGAATTATTGAAAGTTTGCTCTCTGTAACTGGCACTTGGGGTCCTGAA
The DNA here is from genome assembly GCF_004348235.1 of Phoca vitulina. Lineage (NCBI taxonomy): Eukaryota > Metazoa > Chordata > Mammalia > Carnivora > Phocidae > Phoca > Phoca vitulina. The sequence continues at coordinate 13,709,362 of NW_022589732.1, read as the reverse complement.
TTACTTTTTGCCTTTGCAAAAAATCACATAGTTTTTATATTAGCTAATTGTAAAATGTCAATTTTCACGTGTTGGGTTGGAAGAAAGTAGTGGAAATTATATCACTTGCATTTTCCTTTGGAAGTTTTGTAATAATCTCCAAAACCTCCAAAATGATATTGTCTATCTATTTACTTGAACATGATGTCCTTATTAATATATTAGAAATATAGTCATGCAGTGTGAGAATGTTGCTCCTTACTCAAAACATTCCAGGGGCACCTGGGTGGCTCAGTTGGTTAAGTGTCCAACTCTGGATCTCAGCTCAGGTCTTGATCTTGGAGTTTTAAGTTGAAGCCCCATGTTGTGGGGTGTGGAGCCTACTTAAAAAAAAAGGAGAAAAAAAGAAAGCATTCCAGTGATAGATTTGGGGTTCCTATAATTAAGACCAAAAGGAATATAGTTTGTGTTATCTAATTAGTAATGGAAAATACTGTAACCTTACATTCTAATTCAGTTAAAAAACACTGAGTACTTAGAAGAAAGAACCTTCATTTCTGTTGATAAAATTTAATGCAGGTATAAGACTTCCAAATCCTAAAGAATAGATAGTTAATATATATTACAGTATCCTCGGTGTCTCCACTGAATTTTTGAGCAATGTTACAACAATCTAAATTCAGGGCTAATTTCTTAGATTACCTGATAGATCTATAACAATGTTGCTGAAGACAGATTAGCAGTTGGGATCCAGATGAACGAAATGTTTTAAATGTAACTAAAGAGAATCCTTTTATATTTTGGAGAGGTTTTCACGTGAAAGTCAAATTAAGTGAAATAACTTTACATGCATGAGTAGAGTTTATTTTCCTCTCTAGTGACAGTAACAGAACCACAATTAAGATAACAGTTTATTTTTTAACCTTTAATCATTAATAACTTTAACTGCTAAGCCTCAGACCTTCCATTGAGATCATTTATGGTATAACAAAAAGTGTAAATTAAAACTTTTTAAAAAATCTAAACAATTAGGATTAAAATATTTTTCCTTTAAGATTAGCAAAAATTAAAAAGATTGATACTGGCAAGTATTTTCTGAAATGGGCACTCATAAACATATGGTAAAAGTATAAAATACTTTTTGGGAGAACAATTTGACATCATTCATCAAAATGTAAAAGTCATCTAGCAGTTTCACATCTAGGAGTTCAACCTACAGAGAGATATTATTTGTAATAGAGAAAAAGTAGAAATAACCTTATTTAACCAGTGCTTTATTGGTAGACCTTAATGGTCATTTTGGAAGTAAAGATACTTCATTTTAAAATGAAAAGCAGGGGCACCTGGGTGGCTCAGTTAGTTGAACATCCGACTCTTGGCTTTGGCTCAGGTTGTGATGTTAGGGTCATGAGATCGAGCCCTGAGTCAAGGCTCTGCCCTTGGAGCAGTCTGCTTGGAATTCTCTCTCTCCCTCTCCCTTTGTCCCTCCTGCTCATGCTCTCATGCGTGCTTTCTCTGTCTCTCAAATAAATAAATCTTTAAAAATGAAAAAAATGGGGGTGCCTGGGTGGCTCAGTTGGTTAAGCATCTGCCTTTGGCTGAGGTCATGATCCCAGGTTACTGGGATGGAGTCCTACATCGAGCCTGCTTCTCCTCTGCCCCTCTCCCCACTTGTTCTCTCTCAAAAATAAATAAAATCTTTAATAAATAAATTTTAAAAAATGAAAAGCAGTAGTTAAAAAACACTGTGGAATGGAAATGTAAAGTGATATAGTTGTTATGGAAAAGAGTCTGGTATTTCCTCAAAAAGTTAAACATAGGGTTACTATATGATCCAGAAATTACACTGCTAGGCATAACCCAAAAGAATTGAAAGGAGGGACTCAAGCAGGTACTTGTACACTCATGTTCATAACAGCATTATTCACAGTAGCCAAAAGGTGGAAGCAACCCAGGTGTGCATTCATGGATGAATAGATAAAATGTTGTATATCCATATAATGGAATATCATTCGGCCTTAAAAGGGAATGGAATTCTGATACATGCCACAATATGGATGAACCTTGAGGAAATTATACCACATGAAATAAGATGCAAAAGGACAAATATTATGTGATTCTATATAGGAGGTACCTAGAATGAAAAAATCATGCAGCTAAAAAGTGGATTAGAGGTTACCAGGGGCTGGGAGGAGAGAGAAATGGCAAATTATTATTTTTTTAAAAGATTTTATTCATCCATTTGAGAGAGTGAGAGAGAGAGCACAAGATGGGGGAGGGTCAGGTAGAGAAGCTCACTCCCTGCTGAGCAAGGAGCCTGATGCGGGGTTCCATCCCAGGACCCTGGGATCATAACCCAAGCCAAAGGCAGCCACTCAACTGATTGAGCCACCCAGGTGCCCAAAATGGCAAATTACTGTTTAATGGGTACAGAGTGTCTGTTTGGGATGATGAGAAGTTCTGGAAATAGTGGTGATCATTGTACAACTTTGTGAATGCTATTGAATTTTACACTTAAAAATGGTTAAATGGTCAATTTTATGTTATGTATTTTTTTACCACAATATATATATTTTTTTTTAAAGATTTTATTTATTTATTTATTTGAGAGAGAGAGAATGAGAGACAGAGAGCATGAGAGGGAGGAGGGTCAGAGGGAGAAGCAGACTCCCTGCCGAGCAGGGAGCCCGATGTGGGACTCGATCCCGGGACTCCAGGATCATGACCCGAGCTGAAGGCAGTCGCTTAACCAACTGAGCCACCCAGGCGCCCCCACAATATTTTTTTTTAAACTGAAGTTGTGCTATATGTATTGACTTGGAAGATGTCAGAAGTATTTTCAGGGAGAAAAAGTGAATGTGTATATTGATGTGAGAGATTGGAAGGTGAGTAGATTCCTATTTATTAAAAAATTCTCTGTATATTTGTTTATACACAGGGAGAAATGTTGAGAGGATATGTACCTATTTGTTATAACATACAGTTTACCTGTGAGGAGTGGGACTAGGAAAGGGACTTTGTATTCTTTTGTATATGCAGTTTGAAATTTTTATATGTATTTCTTTTTTTAAATAGCTTTATTGGGAGATACATGTACCGTACAATTCATTGGTTGAAAATGTACAATTAAGTGGCTTTTAATATATCCAGAGTTGTGTGTCCATCACCACAATGAATTTTATTTTATTTTTTAAAAGATTTTATTTATTTGAGAGAGAGAGTGCGAGAGAGAGAGCACAACCAGTGGAGAGGAAGAAGCAGGCTGCTCATTGAGCAGGGAGCCTGATGTGGGGCTCAATCCTAAGACCCTGGGATCATGACCTGAGCCAAAGGCAACCACTTAACCAACTGAGCCACCCAGGCGCCCCTCACCACAATGAATTTTAGAACATTTTCATTACCTGGAAGAGAAATTCTGTTTTAGCAATAACTACCCAACCCTCAATTCCCACCCCCCCCCCCCCGCCCCCGCCCCCACCAGCTCAGCCCTGGGTGACCACAAATCTACTTTCTGTCTTTATGGATTTGCCTGTTCTGGATTTTTTTTTTTTTATTAAAGATTTTATTTATCTATATGAGAGAGAGAGAGCATGAGCAGGGGGATGGGCAAAGGGAGAGGGACAAACAGACCCTCTGTTCTCCCTTTTGTGCACAGAGCACAATGCAAGGCTCGATCCCAGGATCCTGAGACCATGACCAGAGCTGAAGTCAGACACTTAACCAACTGAACCACCCAGGTGTCCCTGTTCTGGATATTACATATAAATGAAATCATATAATATGTGGCCTTTTGCATCTGGCTTCTTTTACTTGCCGTATTTGTAAGGTTCATTGATGTTGATGTATGTATCTGTACTTCATTCCTTTTCATGGCTGAATAATATTCCATTGTATGGATATACCACATTTTATTTATCTTTTATTCATCTATTGATAGACAGTTGGGTTGTTTCTACTTTTTGGCTATTATGAATAATGCTGCTCTGAACATTCATGTACAAGTTTTTATGTGAACATAAGTTTAAGTTTCTCTTGGGTATATACCTAGGAGTGAAATTTTAGGTCATATGGTAACTCTGTATTTACCCATTTGAGGAACTGCCAAACTTCTCCAAAGTGGCAGTACCATTTTACAATCCTACCAGCAATGTATGGGTTATTCCAGTTTCTTCACATCCTCATCAATACTTGTTACTGTCTGTCCTTTTGATGATTATAGCCATCCTAGTGGGTGTGATATGCTATCTCATTGTGGTTTTGATTTGCATTTCCCAGTGGCTAATGATGTTGAGCATCTTTCCATGTGCTTATTGGCCATTTGTATATTTTCTTTGGAGACTATTTAGATCCTTTGCCCATTTTTAAATTGAGTTATCTTTTATTTAGTGGTAATAGTTCTTTATATATTTTAGACACAAGTCCTTATCAGACATTTGATTTGCAGAGATTTTCTTCCATTCTCTGAGTTGTCTTTTCACTTTATTGATGGTGTCCTTTGAAGCACAAAATTTTTAATTTTGATGATACCCAGTTTATTTTTTTGTTGTTGCTTATACTTCTGATGTCATAGCTAAACTAGTGTCTAATTTAAGATCACAAAGATTTACACTTACTAAGAGTTTTATAATTTTAGCTTTTACATTTAGGTCTTTAATCCCTTTTGAGGTCTTTTTTTTTTTTTTATGATATGAGGTAGGGACAACGTCTTTCTTTTGCATGTGGTTATCCATTGTCCCAGGACTATTTATTGAATATAACAAACATTTCTTGCTTTTATATATATATAAATTTTATTTATTTATGTGTGTGTAGGCTCCACACCCAGCATAGAGTCCAGCACCAGGCTTAAACTCACGAGCTTGAGTTCAGGACCTGAGCTGAGATCAAGAGTTGGATGCTTAACTGACTGAATCCCCCAGATGCCCCACATTTCTTGCTTTTATAATTTTAAAAGTGTAAAGTGAAAGATTGTAATGGTAATTTGCTAGAATAACAAAAGTGAAGGCGTTCTTGGTAGCAGGAAACTTTAGCCGAAGAGTAAGCATTGTCAAAGAAAAGATTAAAGATAAAAAGAGAGGCAGTAATTGGTAGGTTGAGTTAGAACTTCTTTCTCCCAATTCTGACTGAGTTCTTAGTAGAACTAGGAGCTAATCTAGTATGTCCGTGTACCTGTCTTTCTGTCTAGCAACAATTTGAGTTAGAAAGGGTAGGTTCAAAAATGTAGAGAAAAGATCCAGTCTCTGTAAGGCTGAAGGATGATGCTTCTACCAAAGTATTAGAGAAAAGGTAGGAATCGATGCTTGTGGTAGCAAGGAAGGAAGTTGAAGGTAACAGAAGTAGGAGACAGGTTCTCTGTGGGTGATAGGTTCCAGGATGGAATAGGAACAATTCTCAAGATGCATCTAGTTTGGGTGCCTGGGTGGTTCAGATGGTTAAGCGTCTGCCTTCGGCTCAGGTCATGATCCTAGGGTCCTGGGATCGAGTCCCGCATCGGGCTCCCTGCTAGGTGGGGAGCCTGCTTCTCCCTCTGCCTCTCCTCTCCTCTCTCTCTCTCTGACTCTCATGAATAAATAAATAAAACATTAAAAAAAAAAGATGCATCTAGTTTGAATTTTTTTTTTAAGATATTTATTTTGAGAGAGAGAGAGAGCATGCACGAGCAGGGGGAGGGACAGAGGGAGAAGGAAAGAGACTCAGTGCTGAGCACGGAGCCCAGTGCAGGGCTTGATCTCACAATGCTGAGATCACAACCTGAGCCGAAACTGAGAGTCGGATGCTTAGCCAACTGCACCACCCAGGTGCCCCTGAAATTTTAATAGAACACTTGCCAATTTTGTGTTGCAGTTATCTATAAAAATCAAGTCAGTAGTTTGTGGATTATAAAGTTCAAAAATCTATCAAATTGTTGCCAGCCAGAAATATAGGTACACTGACAGACTAGATTAGTTCCTAGTTCTACTAGGAACTCAGTCAGAATTTAGAGAAGTTAAGTTCTTAATGTATTTATCGGCTACACCCTTTATAACAGTAAAATTCTTGGATCCTTCCTATTTCTGCTACACTAAGGAATTCTACTCAGCCAGTCCATATAAATTTACAAGGGATCACCGACAAGTAGTATGGTAAAATAGAATAAATCTTGGATTAGTTCTGGGAAGTCTCTATGATTCATTCATTTCTTCATTCAGCAAATATTTATTGAGCATCTGCTATGTGCCAGGCAGTGTAATAGGTTCTGCAGATACAGTGGTGAGCAAAACCAGGCAGAATTTACGTATTTGGGACTAGTAGTTGAATGAAGACATCTTAATCAAACAATAAATTAATATACAATTAGTGTGAAAAATGCTACAAAGTAAGATATATAGTACTGTAAAAACATTAGGGGTAGCTGCCTTCTCCACTTCTGGGGGCATGGAGGTAGCCTCTCCCTGAAGTGCTTCAGTTGCAGGCAGTTGCCAGCTCTGAGATGAATGGTTCTGGGGGCACAGCTGCCGCCACTCTCCACCCTCTGGACCAAGGGTGATTCCCATAGTAGCATCCAGTAGGTGCCCACCAAAGTCACTGTGGTCTTGTTATATATCAGAAGGACTATTAGCATGATTGCTTTTGTGAAGAGCATCTTATTTCCTTATATCAGAGAAAATGTTAAGAATTAACCGCAGAGAAAAATACTTCTTCCTTCTTGGAAAGAAGAGTGCCAGTAGGACCTCAGTCTTTTGAGGTAACAGGCTGAAGAGGATTCCCATCAGGATAGGGTATTTTGACCTCTGCAACATGTGGGAATGGGGTGGATGATCTACAATAGATGTCCAGGCTGTGGTAGATCATGTGTGCTGGCAGAGATCTCTGGATGGAAAACCATGGTACTGATAACAAATATAAAGATTCATGTGGAAGGCAGTATTTTACAGCTGGGAGAATAAGAGCAGCATTCATTGAAGATGTCATTCCAGCAGCTAGGAAATGGAGAGAAGCTGGAATGAAGGTGTATATCTATTCTTCAGGGAGGGTAGAGGCACAGAAACTATGACTTGTGCGCTCTACAGAGGAAGATATTCTTGAGCTTGTGGATAGTTTCTTTGATGCCAAGGTTGGGCATAAAGTGGAGAGAGAGTTGTTGAAAGACTGCAAAACAGCATTGAATGCTCAGTCAACAGCCTTTTTTTGACACATTAGAGGCTCGTGCTGCTGAGGAAGTGGACATGCTTATTGCTGTGGTGGTGAGACATGGCTAGGTGGAGTTAAGAAATGATGAAAAGCCTATAGCCTCAAATCATTCAGCAAACTACTTGTCCTCTTCAACCTAGAAAAGGATTTCTAAGGAAGACAAACTGTTTCTCATAGTTTGTCCGTGTAGTCTGGTTTATTTTAATGGTAAGAGTAGCTTACTTTAAAAACATATACACACACACACACATATGTAGGCAAATATGTATGTGCTCAAATTACCTTCTACAGGTACATGAGTGATAAAAATCTCCATTCAGTGAAATTAAAACTTATTTTAAAATCTATTTCTGTAAAAGTTATTTGAAACTACAACACTAACCCCTACTGAGGGCAAAGTATAGTTGATAGAAAAAACTATTAACAGATCAAATGTGTCAGTATCAGGTCATATACCAAAATTGAAAGCTAGTTTTGAGCAGTATTTCAGAAGCCTTGCTATTTTAAAAACTGAAAGTGTTTCAAAGTCTTTTTTTTTTTTTTTTTTAAGATTTTATTTATTTGAGAGACAGAGAGCACAAGCAGGGGGAGCGGGAGAGGGAGAAGCAGACTCTGCTGAGCAAGAAGCCCGATGCCGGACTCCATCCCAGGACCCTGAGATCATGACCTGAGCTGAAGGCAGATGCTTGACTGACTGAGCCACCCAGGCGCCCCTCAGAGTCTTTTTTTTTTTAAGATTTTTACTTACTTCTTTGACAGAGAGCCACAGTGAGAGAGGGAACACAAGCAGGGGGAGTGGGAGAGGGAAAGGGTTTCCTGTGGAGCAGAGAGCCCAATGCAGGGCTCAATCCCAGGATCCTGGGATCATGACCCGAGCCGAAGGCAGACGCTTAATGACTGAGCCACCCAGGCACCCCAGAATCTTATTCTTAATAATAAATAATTGCCCTGTTTAATTGTGAGAGAATAAAATCTAGAAGATTGCAATAACTGCATTTCACAATATTTGCCTACCTGCATACAAAAGACAAAGATAGTTGCTTGTGTTCCAAGAGAGGGCAAAATTAGAAAGAAAACTCATTTTAGTCTTGAACCAGAGAGTGTATCTTACTTAAGAGACTTGCTAATCGTTGTGGCATCCACAGCAAAAATCACCTTACCAGTGAAAAAGGTGCATTAATGTAAAGTTAAAAAAGAGATGTGGTTCTTAATGTTTCAAAATACAGTCCTAATCCTGTGAATTCTTTTTATTTTTTTTAAGATTTTATTTATTAGAGAGCATGCACACGTGAGAGTGAGAGAGAGCAAGTGAGCAGAGGGAGGGGGAGAAGTAGACTCCCTGCTGAGCAGAGAGCCCAACATAGGGCTCTATCCCAGGACCCTGGAATCACGACCTGAGCCGAAGGCAGACACTTAACCAACTGAGCCATCCAGGCGCCCCTAATCCTGTCAATTCTAATTATAGATTATAGCTGCCTTTCTGACAACTTCTTAGCATAGTTTGAGAAATTATATTGTTATTTACTATTTTTAAAATGATTTTCCTGAAATCAGTCTATCAGATCAAGAAGAATCCTATATATTTTCTTTTGGCATGGATATGAGAAATGTCAATTTTCTAACAGTAGTAATTATCCTGGTTCAGTTGTTTTTGTTTTTTTTTTTAAGATTTTATTTATTTGACAGAGAGAGAGAGCACAAGAGGCAGAGCAATAGGCAGAGGGAGAGGGAGAAGCAGGCTCTCCAGTGATCAGGGAGCCCAACATGGGGCTCGATCCCAGAACCCCGGGATCATGACCTGAGCTGAAGGCAGACACTCAACTGACTGAGCCATCTAGGCGCCCAATGTTTGTTTATTTATTTAAGGGAGAAGAGACTTAAGCTCAGTTAAAAGCTGTGGGAGGAATTGAGAAGGAAAGTTGATTATGTAAGAGAGAGAAGGGCTGATCAATGAATTATGCTTCCTAAAATGTCAGAAAATTATAGAATCTAAGGCAGAGGGTTAGCATAGATAATGGAGAGAAATTTCCTCTCTGGAACTGGAATGAAGGAACTAGATGATCTAAAAGGAACAGATAGATGCAAATGTAGGTAAAGTGTATGGTTTCTATATTCTCTGAAGTAGGGGATATGTACTGAGAGAAGGGGGAAGCTGAGGTGGGTTGGGGTTCAGAGTAGAAGAAGGAGTAGGAGTAAGGACCCATTTGAAGTTGGTGTTCATGAATTATCAGTGGAACACATTTGCCCTATTTCATGACTTTCTCCAGTAGAGTTTGATGACACAGGTATAAGCTTAGAGAAAAAAATTCATTGAGGATAATATTTTTGCCAGAGAGTTTAATTTAGGCATTTAGCAAGAATGTTGTTGAAATGAGGGATCATGGAATCAGAGGTTGATGAGAGAAGTGAAGAAAGAAAGCTGATAGACCATAGGAGATAGCTTAATTTGGGGTGCCTTTTTAAATTTAGCTATAGTTCCCATACCATAAAATTCACTCCTTTAAAGTGTATAATTCAATGGTTTTTAGTGTTTTTAGTTGTGCAACCTTTACCATTATCTAATTTCCAAACATTCCCATCACCCTGAAAAGAAAGCCTGTACTTATTAGCAGTTAACTCCCCATTTCCCCATTTCCGCCTTCCTCTGGCAACCACTGATCTACTTTCTCTATCTGTTGACTTGCCTATTCTGGATATTTCCTATAAATGGAATCATAGTATGTGGTCTTTTGTATCTTGCTTACTTAACAGTGTTTTCAGGGTTCATCCGTATTGTGGCATTTATCAGTACCCGATTCCTTTTCATGGCACAATAATCCATCATATGGATGTATCACATTTTATGTATCTACTCATCAGTTGGTGAATATTTGGATTATTTCCACTTTTTGGCCATTAATAATCCTGCTATGAACATTCATGTACAAGTTTTTGTATGAACATATGTTTTAATTTCTCTTGGGTATGTACCTGGAAGTGGAACTGCTGAGTCATATGGTAACTGTATGTTTAAAAATTTGAGGAACTGCCAAACTGTTTTCCAAACTGGCTGCACCATTTTTACATTCCTACCAGCAATGTGTGAGGGTTCTGATTTCTTCACATTCTCATCAGCACCTGTTATTGTCCATCTTTTTGTTTTATTTTGTTTTATTTTAAGTAGGCTCCACGCCCAGCATGGAGCCCAACATGGGGCTTGAACTCAAGACCCTGAGATCAGGCTCTGAGCTAAGAGTTGAACACTTAACTGACTGAGCCACCCAGGTGCCCCCGTCCACCTGTTTTGATTATAGTCCTCCTACTGGGTGTTTTGGTACCTTTTAAAAACTTATTTTTATTTATGCAAGTAATACATGAATTTTTTTTTTATTTATTTTTTTAAAGATTTAATTATTTTAGAGAGAAAGAGTGTGTGAGCGGGGGTAGGGGCAGAGGGAGAGAGAATCCCAAGCAGACTCCCCACTGAGTACAGAGCCCAACACAGTGCTCAATCTCACAACCCTGAGATCATGACCTGAGCCGAAATCAAGAGTCAGATGCTTAACTGACTGAGCCACCCAGGCGCCCCTACATGAATTTTTTTCTTATAAAATATTTACACTATATAAATCAAGCTAAAAACCCTATGACCTCCACCCCAGTCAGTTCCTATGCCTAATGTAAAAAGAAAAATTGTTTTCAGTTTGGTATGTATTTTTACAGAATTTTTAAAAATTCTCAATGTAATAGCCCTATATAGCCTTCTTACATTAATCCAGCTGTTTTCAAAGAAACTCTGTAATAAATGAGTTTTTTTCTTTTCTAACCTTTAACTGTAAAGTGTAGCATTTTTAAAAAAAATGACAACGTTGTTTAATAAAAATCTTATCAAACAAGCAAGCCAACTAAATGCCTATAGATAAGGCTTAATGTCCCATATATTACGGCTTTTAAAATGATGGCTATTAGTCTTTATGTATTGAAACATTATAAGTAATATTGTCTTCTTGTTCTTAGTGCCTGGCTCTCTGGCTATGAAAACCCTGTGGTGTCTCGAATTAATATGAGAATACAAGATCTAACAGGACTAGATGTTTCCACAGCAGAGGAATTACAGGTAGGTAATCACATTATCCTTAAACCATATGCTATCACATTATTTCTTTACACTTTTTCAAAAAATGTTGCAGATGAGATTTCCTAACATTGTATGGGCACTGATTAGGTATTGTAGGAGAGTTTGGGACCCTAAAAGTGAATATGCAAGCTGAAACCAAACAAGCTACTCTTTAATAATCAATGGGAAAAATTAGGATTAGTCTGTGAGCTCTAAAATTCTTTTACAAAACATTAAAAACTCGTACTGTTAGGTATAAATTTATAGGGAAATGAACAATATGTAACATTAATATTTATTATATAAATATTAATATAATATATATTATAATATATATTATAATATATAATATAATAAAATATAAATATATTTAATATATATTTATTATATAATTTTTTGTCATTCCTAACTAAACCTGTCAGGTAACCAGGGGCAGTTTTTTTTTTTTTAATGTGTTTTTTTTCTCTTTTCTATTGAGATAGAATTCACATACCTTAAAATTTACCCTGGTTTTATTACATGCACATGCTTATGCAGCTATCACCACTATCTAATTATAAGACTATTTCATCACTTCAAAAACTTTAAGCAGTCACTCTCCATTCCCTCTTCCTAATGCCAGTGGCAACTACCAATCTCCTTTCTGTCTATCTATGAAGTTGCCTTTTCTAGATATTTCATATAAATGGAATAATACAATATGTGGCCTATTGTATCTGGCTTATATCACTTAATGTAATGTTTTCAATGTATCAGCACTTTATTCTTTTTCATGCCTGAATAATATTCCATTGTTTGGATGTATCACAACTTCATGTATCTATCAGCTGAAGGATATTTGGGTTGTTTGCACTTTTTGACTATAATGACTAGTGCTGCTATGAATGTTTGTGTACACGTTTTTGTACAAACATTTAATTTTTTCTTGGGTATATAGGTATCTGTGGAACTGCTGAGTCATGTGGTGACTTTACAGTTTGAGGAACTGCCAAACTGTTTTCCAAAATGGCTGCACAATTTTATAATTCCATTGACAGAGTATGAGGATTACAGTTTTTCACATCTGTGTCAACACTTATTCTTGTCTGTTTCTTTTTTCTCATTACAGTTTTCATTTGCATTTCCCTGATGGCTAATGATGTTGAGCATCTTTTCATGTGCATATTTGCCATTTATTTCTTTTAAAAAATTTTTGTTCAAATCCTTTGACTAATTGGGTTGTTTGTGTTTTTGTTGTTGAGTTGTAAGTGTTCTTTTTTCATTCTGGATATAGGAGCATTATCAGATATATGGTTTGTAAATATTTTCTCCCGTTCTGTAGGTCATCTTTCATTTTCTTGATGGTGTCGTTTGGCACAAAATTTTTGATTTTGATGAAGTCTGATAGGTCTTTTTTTGTTTTTTGGCTTTGGGGGTTTTTTTAGTTGTTTATGCTTTCTTTTTCTTTTCTTTCTATTTTATTAAATTCCAGTATAGTTAACATACAATTTTATATTAGTCTCAGAAGTACAATGTAGTGATTCAGCAATTTTGTACATTACTCAGTGCTCATCATGATAAGTGTACTCTTAATCCCTATCATCTATTTCACCCATCCCCACCACCCATCTCCTATCTAGTAACCATCAGATTGTTCTCTATAGTTAAGTCTGTTTTTTGGTTTGTCTCTTTTTTTCCTTTGTTTCTTAAATTCCACATATGAGTGAAATCATATGATATTTGTCTTTCTCTGACTAATTTATTTCACTGAGCATTATCTTCTCTAGATCCATCCATGATGTTGCGAATGGCTAGATTTCATTCTTTTTTTTGTGGCTGAGTAATATTCCATTGTGCTTATATACCATAACTTTATCCATTCATCTGTCAATGAACACTTGAGTTGCTTCCAAAAGTTGGCTGTTGTAAATAATGCTGCAATAAATGTAGCGGTGCATATATCTTTTTGAATTAGTGTTTTTGTATTCTGGAATTACTGGATCATATGGTAATTCTATTTTTAATTTTTTGAGGAATTTCCATACTGTTTTCCACAATGGCTGCAGCAATTTACATTCCCACCAACAGTGCACGAGGGTCCCTTTTTCTCCACAACCTCGCCTACACCTGTTGTTTCTTGCATTTTTGATTTTAGCCATTCTGACTGGTGTGAGTTGATATCTCATTGTGGTTTTGATTTACATTTCCCTGATGATGAATGATGTTGAGCATATTTTCATGTGTCTGTTGGCCATCTGTATGTCATCTTTGGAGAAATGTGTGTTCATGTCTTATGCCCATTTTTAAATTGGATTGTGTTTTGGGTGTTGAGTTGTATAAGTTCTTTTGTATTTTGGATACCAACCCTTTATCAGATACATCGTTTGCAAGTATCTTCTCCTATTCAATAGTTTGCCTTTTCGTTTTGTGATTGCTGTGCAGAGGCTTTTTATGTTGATGTAATCCCAGTAGTTTATTTTTGCTTTTGTTCCCTTGCCATAAGAGACATGTCTAGAAAAATGTTGCTACAGCCAATGTCAGAGAAATCACTGCCTGTGCTCTCTGCTAGGATTTTTATGGTTTGAGGTATCACATTGGTTCTTTAATCCATTTAAAGAATGGATTTTATTTCAACTTTATGTTTGTGTATGGTACCTGCAGTTTTGTTCTTCTTTTTCAAGATTGCTTTGGCTAGTGGTGCCTAGGTGGCTCAGTCAGTTAAGCATCTGCCTTCAGCTCAGGCCATGATCCCAGGGTCCTGAGATCAAGCCCCAAGTCTGGCTCCCTGCTCTGCCGGGGATCTGCCTCTCTCTCTCCCTCTGCCCCTCCCCTGCTATGCTCTCTCTCTCACTCTCTCCCTCTCTCTCAAAATAAATAAATAAAATCTTAAAAAAAAAATAGATTGCTTTGGCTGTTGGAGGTCTTTTGTGGTTCCATACAAATTTTTGTATTCTTTGTTCTAGTTCTGTAAAAAATACTGTTGGTATTTTGATAGGGATTGCATTAAATCTGTAGATTGCTTTGGGCAGTATGGACATTTTAACAGTATTTGTTCTTCTAATTCATGAGCATGGAATATCTTTCCATTCAGTTTCTTTCATCAGTGTTTTATAGTCATCTTCAATTTCTTTCATCAGTGTTCTGTAGTTTTCTGAGTACAGGTCTTTCACCTCCTTGGTTGAGTTTATTCCTAGGTATTCTATTATTTTTGGTTAAATTGTAACTGGGACTGTTTTCTTAATTTCTTTCTGCTACTTCATTATTATCAGTGTATAGAAATGCAAATGGACTTCTGTATATTAATTTTGTATCCTGTGACCTTACTGAATTATCAGTTCAAGTAGTTTTTTTGGTGGAGTCTTTAGGATTTTCTATATATAGTATCATGTCATCTGCAAATAATGGAAGTTTTACTTCTTCCTTACCATGTTGAATGCCTTCTATTTTTTTTTTCTTGTCTGATTGCTGTGGCTACAGCTCCCAGTACTATGTTGAATAAAAATAGTAAAGATGGACATCCTTGGGGCGCCTGGGTGGCTCAGTTGGTTAAGCGTCTGCCTTCGGCTCAAGTCATGATCCCAGTGTCCTGGGATCGAGCTCCGCATCGGGCTCCCTGCTCAGCGGGGAGCCTACTTCTCCCTCTTCCTCTGCTGCTCCCCCTGCTTGTGTACTCTTTCTGTCTCTCTTTCTAGGTCAAATAAATAAATAAAATCTTAAAAAAAAAAAAAAGAATGGACATCCTTGTCTTCTTCCTGTCATTAGGGGAAAAGTTCTGTTTTTCCTCATTTGAGTAGCTGTTTTTCATATATGGCCTTTATTATGTTACTGTGTTCCCTCTAAACCTCCTTTGTTGAAGGTTTGTATCATGAATGAATGTTATACTTTGTGAAATGCTTTTTCTGAATCTATTGAAATAATCACATGGTTTTTATCCTTTATCTTATTGATGTGACAATATCACAGTGATTGTTTTGCAAATATTGAACCACCCTTGCATACCAGGAATAAATCCCACTTGATCGTGGTGAATGAGTTGTATTTTTTTTAAAGATTATTTATTTATTTTGAGAGAGAGAGAGAGCAAGAGGAGGGGCAGGGGGATAGGGAGAGTCAAGCAGACTCCCTCTAAGCACAGAGCCCAACATAGGACTCAGTCCCAGGACTCTGAGATCATGACCTGAGCTGAAATCAAGAGCCAGCGGCTTACTGAGCCACCCAGGCGCCCCATGTTGAATGAGTTTTTTAATGTATTGTTGAACTTGGTTTTCTAATATTTTGTTGAAGATTTTTGTGTTCATCAGAGGTATTGGCCTGTAGTTTTCTCTTGTGTAGTGTCTTATCTGGTTTTGGTATCAGGGTAATGCTGGCCTCATAGAATGTATTTGGAAGCTTTCCTTCCTCTTCTATTTTTGGAATAGTTCGAGAATATGTATAACTCTTCTTTAAATACTTGATAGAATTCACCTGTGAAGCCATCTGGTCTTGGACATGTGTTTGTTGCGAGTTTTTGATTACTGATTCAATTTCATTGCCAAATCAGTCTCTATTTTCTGTTTCTTCCTGATTTGGTTTTAGGAGGTTAATATGTTTCTAGGACTTACCCATTTTTTCCTAGGTTGTCCAATTTGTTGGTATATAATTTTTCCTAATATTGTCTTACAATTCTTTGTATTTCTTTGGTGTCGATTGTTATTTCTCCTCTTTGATTTCTGTTTTTGTTTATTTGATTCCTCTTTTTTTTTTTTTTTTTTTTGATGAGTCTGGCTAGAGGCTTATCAATTTTATTGATCTTTTCAAAGAATCAGCTCCTGGTTTCATTGATCTGTTTTTGTAGTTTCTATTTCATTTATTTCTGCTCTAATCTTTATTATTTTCATCTTCTTACTGGTTTGGGGTTTTGTTTGTTCTTTTTCTAGCTCTCTTAGGTGTAAGGTTAGGTTGTGTATTTGAGGTTTTTCTTGTTTTTGAGGTAGGCCTGCATTGCTATAAACTTCCTTCCTAGGACAGGTTTTGCTGCATCCCAAAGATTTTGGACCATTTTCATTTGTTTCCATGTACTTTTTTTTTATTGATTTCTTGGTTGGCCCATTCATTGTTTAGTAGCATGTTATTTAACCTCCATGTATTTGTGTCCTTTCCAGTTTTTTCTTGTGGTTGATTTCTAGTTTCATAGCATTGTGGTCAAAAAAGATATTTGGTATGACTTTAATCTTTTTAATTTGTTGAGACTTGTTTTGTGACCTAATATGTGACCTGTTCTGGAGAATGGTCCATGTGCACGTGAATGTATATTCTGCTGTTTTAGGGTGGGATGTTCTGAGTATATCTTATTAGATCCATGTGGTCCAGTGTGTCATCCAAAGCCACTCTTTTCTTATTGATTTTTTTTGTTTGAATGATCTGTCCATTGGTGTGAGTGTTAAAGTCCCCTGGTATTATTGTAACATTGCCAATTATTTCCTTTATGGTTTCTTTTTTTAAGATTTTTGTTTATTTGAGAGAGTGAGCAAGAGAGAGCAGGAGTGAAGGGAGGGGCAGAGAGAGGGAGAAGCAGACTCCCTGCTGAGCAGGGAGCCCGACACAGGGCTCAATCCCAGGACTCCAAGATCATGACCTGAGCCGAAGGCAGACGCTTAACCGACTGAGCCACACAGGCAGCCCCCTTTATGTTTGTTATTAGCTGTTTTATGTATTTGGGTGCTCCCATGTTGGGTGCATAAATGTTTACAATTGTTATATCTTCTTGTTGGATTGTCCCCTTTATGATTATATAGTGTCCTTCTTTGTCTTTTGTTACAGTCTTTGTTTTAAAATCTGTTTTGTCCAATATAAATATTGCTATCCTGGTTTTCTTTTCACTTCCACTTGCAGGATAAATGTTTTTACAAAATCCCTTCACTTTCAATCTGCATGTGTCTTTAGGTCTGAAATGAGTCTCTTGTAGGTAGCATATAGATGTGTCTTGCCTTTTTTATCCATTTTGTCACCCTGTTTTTTGATTGGAGTGCTTAGTCCATTTACATTCAAAATAATTATTGATAGGTATGTACTTATTGTCATTTTGTTACTTGTTTTATGGTTGCTTTTGTAGTTCTTCCTTTTTTCTCTTGTTCTCTTCTCTCATGCTTTGCTGGCTTTCTTTAGTGATACACTTGAATTCCTTTCTCTTTATTTTTTTGCATATTTATTACCAGTTTTTGATTTATGGCTACCATGAGGTTTATATATAACATCATATGCATATAGTAGTCTATTTTCTTTTGCTGCTTTTAAAATTCGCTATCACTGCTTTCTGCCATTTTAATTACTTTGTGTCTTGGTGTGGACCTTCATGTTGATTTTGTTGGGGGTTCTCTGTACCTCCTGGAGCTGGATTTCTGTTTCCTTCCCCAGATTTGGGAACTTTTCAGCTATTATTTCTTCAAATAAATTTTCTGCTTCCTTTTCTTTCTCTTTTCCTTCTAGAATCTGTGTAATGCAAATATTACTACATTTTATGGTGTCACTGAGTTCTCTTAGTCTGTTTTCATTTATTATCTTTTTTTCTCTTTTCTGTTCAACTTGATTGCTTTCCTTTACTCTGTTCTACTTCCTCTGTTCTATTTATTCCCTCTAGTGTATTTTTAATTTCAGTTATTGAGTTGTTCATCTCTGATTGGTTCTTTTTTATGTTTTCTATCTCTTTGTTGAGGGTCTCATTGAGGTCCTTCACTTTGTTCTCAAGTCCAGTGAGTATCTTTATGACTATTACTTTAAATTCTCTATCAGGTATATTACTTACCTCTGTTTCACTTAGGTCTCTTGTAATTTTGTCCTGATCTTTCATTTTGGGTCATAGTCCTCTGTCCCCTTATTTTGTCTAACTCTCAGTGTCTGTTTCTATGTGTCAGGTAAATCAGCTGTGTCTCCTGCTCTTGAAAGTAGTGGTTTTATGAAGAAGAGGTCCTGTAGTGCCCTGCAGTGCAATGTCCCCTGTTCACCAGAACCCAGTGCTTCAGGGGTATCTCCTCTGTATGTTGCATGCACCCTACTGTTGCAGCTGAGCCAAGTTTGCCTTTAGTCCCGTCGTCTGCAATGACTCTCCTTGCCTGTTGTGAGCAGGTTTTGGTCCCTGTGTTGTTAGTGGGCCAGTCTGGGGCCACTGTAGGCTAAAACTGAGTCAGATCAGATGTTTGCCAAAGATGGAATAGCACTGAACTGCCGGGTGCTTTCCCTGTGTTTTGCCCTGAGAAGCTTTTGTTGGAGGGTGGTGCCTGCAATCAGACTGGCCCCCTGCTGGGCCACAGTCTGACAGGTGCATGTATTTATCTTCACCTCTCCCCAGGGTAGGAGTCACTTTGGAGTGGTGGAGGCCCCTGTCAGGGCTACTTGCACACTTCTGGCTTGTGGCACTGCTTTGGATGGACTCTGGCTAAGAGTGTATTGGAGAGAGCTGGGGCTCATGGTGCTGGCAAGATCTGCACAGGTTTCTGCGGGTGAGGGCTTCCAGCCCCTGGGAAAACTCCTGCCCAGGCTGGAATGGAGGGGTGGGTCCATAGAAGAGCTCAGGGAAGGAGGAGGTTTGCAGTTAGTAAGGTTCATGCAGGTCTGCTGTGTGAGAAAGACCTGAAGCTGCCTGGGATGGACGGGGCATGTGCGCGGAAGAATGTGGAGGCAGGGCTCTCACTGTGAGCAGGAGAGTGTTCTGCTGCCCGGGTTCTCACAGGTCTCTGCATATCTAGGCTAGGGGAACAAGGAAGGGAAATGACACCTTCTAGCTATTTTGTTCTTAGAGAAGTGTCCCCCAAATCCCTGTCCGTCCAGCACGTGCTCTGAGATTAGTAAATCCTCCTGTATACCCCACACGTTTTTCCAGCTGCCTCTTCTGTGCTGTATCTCAGCCGGGCTGTGGGCAACACTCTCTTAATTATGTTCTTTCATTTCATCAGCAGGGCTCTTTCAATTACATTCTCCTTTCATTTTGTCATATTGGGATGCAAGGAAGGAGTTCAGGAAGGTATCATTCTCCTTAGTTTACAAATAAGAAAACTGAGATTGTACTGAAAGTTACATATATTATAACTGAGAAGACTAGAACTTAGAGATACTTTTCTTACTTCCTTTTGCTGCTTCACACTGAGATTGTCATTATCAACTGAAATTGTTAGGGCCCTCCAGCAGGAATAATTAAGTTTCATATTAACTTCCTCCCTCTTTTACCTTAGGGTAAAAAAAATATGTAGGAGGAGATTTTATTAAAATAGATTGGGAGTTTCCCAGCATTTGGGGCTTTGGAAAACATGAGTCTTGATTTAAATTCCAAAGGAAAATGTTTAGTAAAAATTAATAATAGAAATCTCAAAACCCTGGGGCGCTTGGGTGGCTCAGTCGTTGGGCATCTGCCTTCGGCTCGGGTCATGATCCCGGGGTCCTGGGATCGAGCCCCACGTCAGGCTCCCTGCTCCGCGGGAATCCTGCTTCTCCCTCTCCCACTCCCCCTGGTTGTGTTCCCTCTCTCGCTGTGTGTCTGTCAAATAAATAAATAAAATCTTAAAAAAAAAAAAAGAAATCTCAAAACCCTGATTCTAGAAAATTATAACTAAACATTTTAATTTAAAAATTCTAACTCAAATTTTAGTTTAAGTTATGTATTAGAGGAAAACATGTACCCCAAACATTTGCTAAAGAAAAACATATTAACTAAGGTTCTAAAATAATCATATAGTAGCTGTCCTTAGATTTTTATCCTTGGTTTCTTAGGAACTCTCATTGATTTAAACTGCTTTGCTTCTTACTTCTCTAGGACTACATAACCATGACATATAAGACACCAAAATAGGACTTACAAATTTTTTGAATAGTAGTCTTGATTCTTTTTAATGCATACTTTGTTCCTCTCCTTCAGGTAGCAAATTATGGAGTTGGAGGACAGTATGAACCCCATTTTGATTTTGCACGGGTAAGTAAAAAAAAATGGGGAAGGGGGCGCCTGGGTGGCTCAGATGGTTAAGCGTCTGCCTTCGGCTCAGGTCATGATTCCAGGGTCCTGGGATCAAGCCCCACATCGGGCTCCTGGCTCAGCGAGGAGCCTGCTTCTCCCTCTCCCTCTGCCTCTCTCCCTGCTCATGCTTTCTCTCTCTCTCTCTCTCTCTGTATCTCTGTGTCTCAAAGGAATAAATAAAATCTTAAAAAAAAAAATGGAGACGGTAGGAGTTCTGCTGAAACTCAGGCATGACGTGTTAATTCTGTTCTTTTAGTATTAAAAATTTATAGTCTGTTTGCAATTTGTGGAAGCATGGTGGAATAGATACCCTATAAAACCTTTTTAGCAGTAAAAAACCCTTAGATACACAGTAAAAAAAATTAGATACTTTTAAATGCATTGCTGAGCCTGGAAGAAAGTAAAGGAAATTCCCAAAGGCAAAATGAACAAGGAAAACTTAGAAACTAAAATTAGAGTTAAAGGGGGTGGCAGAAAAGCTGAAGCTGAAAGCATGTGCCTCTAGGAATATAGAGCTTTGGGGACTAACAGCTCTGTGAGAGAACCTACCACTGTGCAGGCTACTGAACCTGAGAGACCCATGCATAAAACCTGAATCTCCAAAAGGATTACACCCTTAGAGAACGAATAGCCTGAAAATAATCTACTTTGAGTTAGGAGCCTTAAGGAGAGTTGCCTGTCATCACCCTGGTGGGGATGTAATGTGTATGAGAGCCTTTTCTGGAAGTCTGAAAGCATAGGCCTGCTCCCACATGAACCTTGGATTTGAATTTTCACTACCCTGGAAGAGGAGAAATTAAAGTTGTTCAGTTAGGTAGTGCTCCTTGGTACCTGGCAGAAAACAGGCATCCTCATTCTAACACCTCAGGAATTTTCAAGATTAAGGTCAGCCAAACAGGAACTGATTAAAAAAGAAATTACTAACTGGTAATAAGACACCATTGGTGAGACTGAAACAACCCACACATTTAGATGCCCCCAGGATGTTAGATAGTTGAGTTATCAGATACAGAATATAAAATAACTGTATAATATTTTTAAAAATTAAAGGATAAAAATTAATAAACTTTCAAAATGATTTAACATTTGAAAAACAAATGGAAGCTCTAGGTAGAAAAAAGTAATTGTTGAAATTTAAAGTTTGGATAAATTAAAACAGATTAGAGGCAGTTGAAGTGAATTAGTAAATTAGCTGATAAATCTGAAGAAATTACAAGAATATGCTGAGAGATAGGAAGATAAATACAAAATAGATGTAGAGACACTGGAGAATAAATAATATCGAAGCAGTTTGCTAAAAAGGTGTAGCTTTTCTTTTTTCACATTAAGCTATAAATTATACATTATCAAATCTTTAATTAAGCTTTATCATAATTACCTGAATTCTAGGGGTGCCTGGGTGGCTCGGTCGGTTAAGCGTCTGCCTTTGGCTCAGGTCATGATCCCGAGGTCCTGGGATTGAGCCCCACGTCAGGCTCCCTGCTTGGTGAGGAGCCTGTTTCTCACTCTCCCTCTGCAGCTCCCCTGATTGTGCACATGCATGCTCTTTGTCAAATAAATAAATAAAATCTTTAAAAAAAAAGGTAAAATAAATTCAGGGAGTATTTTTAAAAAATTAAATGAATTCTAAGAACTAAGAACTGCCTCAGGTACTTTAATAAATTTATTGATCTATTACCATTTTAAAATGAGTATATTCTTTTGAAAGAAAACACAGCCTTTATTGTGTTATAGCCCTTGACCATCTTAAATCCCAGAACCCTAGACTCTTCTGTGTAGGCCAGCAAAGAATATATTTTTAGTTTCTTTCCCTTCTATTTTCAATTATTGAAAAATGTCTGAGAGTCTTGGATGATGTGAAAGAGTATAATTCAAGTCCTGATATTAGTGCAACTAAATTTTTTTCTTAGTTTTTTTATTTAGAAATCATTACAGATTCTTAGGAAGTTGTGAAGAAATGTACCAGGAGGTCCCGTGAACCGTTCCCTCAGCCTCCCCCACTGTTAACATCTTCCATTACTGTAGCACATTATCAAAACCAAGACATAGGCATTGGCACAAGCCACCGAGCTTATTCATATTTCACCAGTTACATTTACACTAATTTGGGTGTGTGTGTGTCTATGCAGTTTTATTCCATGTGTAGCTTTGTGAAACTACCACCACAGTCAAGGTGCATAAGTGCACCATCGCTGCCAGACTCCCTCATAGTACTGCTCTGTGGCTGCACATACCCTCTGCTTCCCATGCCTAACTGCTGGTCAGCACTGCTCTAACCTGTCTCCTTAATTGTCGTTTCACAAATGTCAGATGGACTTGTATGCAGGATGTATCCTTTTGAGATCTTCTCTTTTCACTCAGCATAATTCCCTTGAGGTTCATGATCTTACAGAATGTAACAATAGTGTGTTCCTTTTGTATTGCTGAGTACTATTTTATGGTATGGACACACCTCAGTTTAGTCATTCATCCTTTGAAGGATGTTAGGGTAGTTTCCAGTTTGGGGCTGTCACAAATAAAGATGTGTGTAAATTTCTGTGTGAAAAATCCATTTTCATTTTCCTGGGATAACTGCCAAGAGACTGTATTGTATTTTGATTTAGATTTTTAAAAAAAGATTTTATTTATTTATTTGAGACAGAGAACGAGCAGGGGGTAGGGGCAGGGGGAGAGGGAGAAGCAGACTCCTTGCTGAGCAGGGAGCCCGACATGGGGCTCGATCCCAGGACCCTGAGATCATGACGTAAGGGCAGACATTTATCGGACCAAGCCATGCAGGCACCCCTAATTTAGATTTAAATAGCCAGATGTGAATTCTCCAGCCAGATTAAAGTGCTGACTGTCTAAAAGAATGACAAGCATAGTCACAGTAAACATTTGAATGGATAATGAGTTCAAAATAAATCTCAAAGTAAACTTTTTACCCACAGAGAACAGAGTTCATAAATGTAGCTATGAGGCTCTCATGTCTTTTTGGAAGCAAAACTATAGGCACGAATTTTATTAATAATCTGTAGATAGTAGATATTGGTTTTTGTTATTTAGGCTAATAAATCTGGGTTTTTCTCCCTGCAGTGGTCTTACCAAAAGTATTCACTGTACAAGCTGAATTGAAATCCAACAAGTATTTAAGTGACTGCTATATATTGTGCACCAGACATTATAAATGAACCTTTTTGGGTTGTTTTAGGCATATCCTTTAGCATATTACTGGTGTTTAGTTGCCACTAGATAATTTGCATTACTGAATTTCATTGTGTTTTATTCACAGAAAGATGAACCAGATGCTTTCAAAGAGCTGGGGACAGGAAATAGAATTGCTACATGGCTGTTTTATGTAAGTTACAGCTAAAATTTTTATTTTAAGATGGGATTTTATTACATGACATTTATTTTGAAGTGTTCAGATGTTTGTTTTCCTTAGACCTTATTTAACATTCTAATTTAAAGTTTTTACAACTGAGTAAGTGGAGGGTTTTTTTTTTTTTTGCATTTGTAACTTCAGATTATAATATTAAACCCTGAATAAGAATGCTGAAATTACTAACAGTCTCTATACTTGGAGATAATCATTGTTGATATTTTGGAGTATGGACTGTTAATATGCATATATAAGCACCTCTGTATATATTCACACATATTTTAACAAACTCCTTTTGAATTTTTTTGTTGATATATATCAGAAAAAGTATACAAATCATAAGTATTTAACTTCATAAATTTTCACAGTGAACACATCTGGTGTAAGCAGCAGCTAGATCAAGATAATAGCACATTATAGCCCCTTGGCAGCCCCATTAAGAGTAACTAACCATTTTCACGTTGTTTATTAAAGTTTCAAACAGTATGGTATTTTTTTATTTTTTCTATATGTTTAGGTATATGAACTGAACAATCTTAACTTTGGTCATAATATTTGCTCCAGTTCTCTACTGCTGCATAACAAATAACCACAAATCACCACAAAACTGAATGGATTAAAATAACTTTTTTATTATGTTATGTTAGTCCCCAACAGTACATCATTAGTTTCTGATGTGGTGTTCCATGTCTTTCTCTCTCTTGGTTGTGAGGTAGAGCGGGCTTCACGCCTGGTTCTTGCTCTGGATCTTTCATGCATTTGCAGTCAGAGGATGACTGGAACTGGGGTCATTTTGAAGGCTGAGGTTGAGACTGGCTTTGGCCAGAATACCTGCATGTGGTCTGGGCTTCCTCCCAGCATGGTGACTGGATTACAAGAGCTCATGTCTCCACAAAAAGCAAGGCTGAAATGCATGGCATTTTCATTACCTACCGTCAGAAGTCAAATAATGTCACTTCTGCATTTTATTAATCAAGGCAATTACAAAGATCTGCCAAGGTTCAGGGGGAGAGGACATAGACTCTACCACTCGATAAGAATATTGGTGTCACGTAAAAAAACATGTAGGACAGGGCATATTGGTATAATATTTGGAAAATATAATCTACAGTAGTAACCTTTGCTAACTTAAAAAATGTATTTTATATCTAGACTTAAATTTTGCTTACTTCATTACACTTTCTACCCCGTCCCCATTTGAATGATACAAAAATGGCATCTCTTTGCTGTTTTATTCTCTCTACCAAAATCCGTGTATCTCTGCTCAGTCTCATTTTCTTTCTTCATTGCTCCCTTCCACCTTCCCTGTGTGTCTTTTACTCTATTTCCTCCATTCCGCTTTCCCTCTATTCAACCTACCTTCTCACCTTCCTACCTTATTATTCTCCCACCCTCCCCTCTTACAACTTTATCTGTTTCCAAAAAGATTTAAGTACTGTAATATAACTAAGTTAAAGATGGGAGAGAATTACCACAAAGGGAAAACCAGGGGAGAAGCTTGATACATTATACAAAATTCATGCTGTGAAATCTTGTATACTTTTTAGAGGTGAACTTCCATAATTGTACCAATTTATATCCCACCTTTAAGTGTGATGTTTGTCAGACTTCGATCTGTACATCTTTCACTTATTAGACTAGCAGTTTTTGTGGCTTTAATTTGCATTTCTCTTATTAGAGAGGTTGGTCATCTTTTCTGATGTTTAAGAGACATTTTTTTTTCTTTTATGAATATTGATGCTGTATTACTTGGTCCAGTATCCATGAATATTAGATTTGACCATTAGATTTTATGTTAATTACTAATATGTTCTTTAATTATATAGCATTTTGATTAGATTAGTAATTCATTTCCCCCCCGCATTGTTTAAATACTGTTCCTAGATGGGCCATTTAGCACAACTTTTTCATTCTGTTTTTTCATTGCTTACAGAGCTGATAGCTCTTTGCTACTGATGCTGTATTTATCATAGTAAAATACCCTTATTTATCTCACTTAATATCAGGCACAGTTTAAATCAAAATAAAAGCATTAAGATCAAACTGTTTTCTTTGATATAACATTTGCCTGGCAAGTCTTTTTGTTTTCAGTGTTTAAGTCCCTTGTTTTAGATGTGACTCTTGGATGTAGCAATAGTTGGGTTTTGCTTTTTGATACAGTCTTTATGATCTGTGTTTCCTTTGTCTCATTTTGTCCATGTGCTTCCTCAATTTGGAAGATTTGTTTTTATTCTAGGTTACATTTTAAAATTTTTAAGATTTTAATTCCAGTACAGTTGACATACAGTGTGATACTAGTTTCAGGTGTACAAGTTAGTGATTCACCACTTGCGTACATTACCCGGTGCTCATCACAAGTGCACTCCTTAATCCCCATCACCTCTTTAACCCATCCACCCCCGACTTCCCCTCTGGTAACCATCAGTGTGTTCTCTATAGTTAAGAGTTTATTTCTTGGTTTCTGTCTTTTTTTCCCCTTTGTTTTGTTTCTTAAATTCCAAATATGAGTGAAATCATACGGTATTTGTCTGTCTCTGACTTACTTTGCTTAGCATAATACTCTCTGGCTCTGTCCACATCATTGCAAATGGCAAGGTTTCATTCTTTTTTATGGCTGAATAATATTCCATTGTGCATATATACACCACATCTTTTTTTTTTTTTTTAAGATTTTATTTATTTATTTGAGAGAGGATGAGAGGAGAGAGAGAGCACATGAGAGGGGGTAGGGTCAGAGGGAGAAGCAGACTCCCTGCTGAGCAGGGAGCCTGATGCGGGACTCGATCCCAGGACTCCAGGATCATGACCTGAGCCGAAGGCAGTCGCTTAACCAACTGAGCCACCCAGGCGCCCCACCACATCTTCTTTATCCATTAATCATTCAATGGATACTTGGGCTTCTTCCATAATTTAGCTATTGTAAATAATGCTGTAATAAACATAGGGGTACATATATCCTTTTGAATTAGTGTTTTCATATTCCTTGGGTAAATACCTAGTTAGGAGCACCTACTATTACTACTGTAGACACTAAAGCTCAGCAGTGAACAAATGAAAAGTCCTGTCCCATGGAGGTTATACTTTAGTGCAATAAATGCACAATTATACCCCTGTATTACTTGGTGTATTGGTTTTAAATAATCTCTCTTTACCCCTAGCTATAAGACATAAAAGATATCCTTATCTCCTTTCCTGACTGTATAATTTCTTTGCTTTTTATTTTTTTACTTAAGTATGTAAACCTAAACAGCATTTTGTTTAAAAACTGAGTAGCCTGCACAAAGCTATCTATGTTAGGTATAAGTCCAGATGTTCTCATATTCTGTGCAGTATCCTATCTTCCTCACAATGGCATATTTATTATACCAGTGCTTCTGATCATACTCTGGAATTCTTACAGATGAGTGATGTGTCAGCAGGAGGAGCCACTGTTTTTCCTGAAGTAGGAGCTAGCGTTTGGCCCAAAAAGGTAAACTTGATTCGTTTGTTATTTTAATTTTGTGGGTCTGTTTTTTCCCTGAGGAGGAGATGCACCTCAATTTCATGGTTTAATTAACTCCATTTTTAAAGATAGAGATAATCCTTACTAGGTAAATTTTACTTACTAGGTATACCAGGTAAAATTTTAAATTCTTTTTTCTTTAAGATTTTATTTGACAGCAAAAGAGGGAACACAAGCAAGGGGAGTGGGAGAGGGAGAAGCAGGCTTTCCGCTGAGCAGAGAGCCTGATGCGGGGCTCGATCCCAGGACCCTGGGATCATGACCCGAGCCGAAGGCAGATGCTTAACGACTGAGCCACCCAGGTGCCCCAAAATTTTGAATATTTTTACGGCACAATTTTTATGATTACCTAGAGGTAATGAACAACCAAGGATTAGTACTTAAAAGTTTTCATTCCTAAAATGGGTTCCAGGGGTGCCTGGGTGGCTCAGTCGTTAAGCGTCTGCCTTTGGCCCAGGTCATGATCCTAGGGTTCTGGGATCGAGCCCCACATTGGGGTCCCTGCTCGGCGGGAAGCCTGCTTCTCCCTCTCCCCCTGCTTGTGTTCCCTCTCTTGCTGTGTCTCTGTGTCAAATAAATAAAATCTTTTAAATAAATAAGATAAAATGGGTTCCATATGATGTTTATCCCTCCATCTTGCTATTGTAAGATTTGTCAAGCAACTTTGTGGTGGTAACATTTTCATATGATCACCAAAATTTTGTAAGTGACTATATTTTTAGAATTTTATTAGAGAAGATATAATGCTGCCATAGAGGTGTACTTCCTCACAGGAACAGAGGAAAATTTAATTTTTGCAAAAAGTGATAACCTGATATTTAGAGATAATTTTGTATTATTCTCCACAGGGAACTGCTGTTTTCTGGTATAATCTGTTTGCCAGTGGAGAAGGAGATTATAGTACACGGCATGCAGCCTGTCCAGTGCTAGTGGGAAACAAATGGGGTAAATATTTCCTATATTCTCTTGTGATTTCTCCTAACATTGAAAGGGATTCAGCCAAGCCAGTTTCTGATCTTAATATATTTGGTTTCAACAGCTCAGAATTCTGATGACAGATTTTAACAGTATTCCCACTTGAATAAGACAGTATCTTTCCCTCAAGGAGTTTACAATGGTCTCTGATTGAGACATGCTAATGGATAAATTAGAATATGGTATAGTACCCACTAATACAGTGATGTAAACAGAGGTGACTCCTTATATTTGGGGGAGGCTTCTTCAAAGCTTAATTTTAAAGTTTGGTCTTGAAGCTAAGAGCAGTATGTTTTCCAGGCCTGTTAGAGACCGGGGCCAGGACTCATGTGAGGCTAGAGACACACTCAGGGTCATGCTAGCATGACCGGCCACATTAAAACAAAATAGAAACAGGTGAAGTTATTTTAATACATATTACTTAACCCTATAAATCCATTCCAGTATGTGTCACTAGCCACCTTTCAAGTACTTAGTAGCCACATGTGTCTAGTGGCTACCATATCAGACATAGCAGGACTAAGGAGTGACACCTGATCATGAGAATTTTAAAAATCTCCCCTGATGATGATAATGTTTGAGAATCACTGGACTAGAATGAAGAGAGGCTAGTGACTGGGAGATCAGTTTAGAAGGCTCTTTTCCCTTGTCTAAGTGGGCGAGGATGAAAGCCTGGACTAAGGCAGCAGCAAAACTGTTGGAGAGT
The DNA here is from genome assembly GCF_004348235.1 of Phoca vitulina. Classification (NCBI taxonomy): domain Eukaryota; kingdom Metazoa; phylum Chordata; class Mammalia; order Carnivora; family Phocidae; genus Phoca; species Phoca vitulina. Next base: position 13,680,614 of record NW_022589732.1, on the reverse strand, counting down.
AAAGAGATTGAAGAGATAGACAAGGAAGAGTGACAGGGTTTGATTAATAAAAGATTGGAGACAGGAGTTGAGAAAGATAAAAGAGTAATTAGCGGTCCTAGTTTAGGTATTTTGTACGCATTGATGCCACTGATTGGGCTCTAGGATATAGGAGGAGTAGAAAATTCCATTTGAGGTACATTGAAAAGCAGTATCTTGGAATCAAGGAAACTTAATGAGCACATAATAGTAGTGATTGATTGTAGAATTGTTCCTGTAGAGTGGAGGCTTTGTGTTCATTTTTAAAATGTCTCTACTAGAGATCATATTTTGCAAACAGATAAAACAATGTTCTGTCTGTACCTACGTCTTAATTCCAATTGTGTTTTCATTTCAAGCCTTTGATTGAACATCAGTTACTTTAGGAAGTGCGCATACATAGACTCTCAAATGTGTGTCCAGCATTTAGGGAAGCTTTTAAAAAAGTGCCTAAGTACCATCTGCCTTCATCTTATTTGGTCTTAAACTTTTAGCTCCTATAGAAACTTTGTTAAACTAGTTAGATAGTAGAGAATATTAATATTTTTTTTTTCTCTCACAGTATCTAATAAGTGGCTCCATGAACGTGGACAAGAATTTCGAAGACCATGTACCTTATCAGAATTGGAATGACAAATAGGCTTCCCTTCCTCTCCTGTTATACTCTAATGTGTCTGATATGCACATTTCCCGGTCTTAACTTTCCAGCGTTTACAATTGACTAACACTCCATGATTGATTTCAGTCATGAACCTCATCCGATGTTTCATCTGTGGACAATCACTAACTTTGTGGGTTTTTTTCTTTTAAAAGTAACACTAAATCACCATATTGTACATACAAACCTTTAAAGTTCAGTTGGTATCACAGAGGATAAAGCAAGGTAGAGTTTAAAATGAGGAATTTTTACACTTATTTCCTAAAGAACTTCTTGGTTGGATAAAGAAAACAGTTTAAGCATCTGATTATAGTATTTCACTACATCTCAGTGTTTAGGGGGTAGGCTAGAATGGGCCATGTGATTAAGGAACAGAAGCTTCATAGTATGTACCTAGGTATTAGGTTTACCTAGTCTTCTTTTCTGGATCTGCCTGAAGACTAGGAATAAACTAGGCCTCTGATCTGGGTTCCATTTGATGTTTGCCCCATATGCTATTCTAAGTTGATTTTTTTCCTTCCAAATCTTTTTAAAGAAAGTATACTGTATTTTACCAGTCCCATTCTTCTCTCATAGCTCCTCTGTGGTGAATTAAATCTGAGTTAAAATACTTTGATTAAACAAAAATTTTTAACACAAAGCCCTATATAACAACACTGGGTCTTAACTAAAATGATCATTAGTTTGTTTCTTTCCCCCTTTTCTTAAATGACTGATGATTTTGTCCATAAAATTTGCTGTTTTTCTTAGTGCTAGTACCTTGCCTCTTACTCCTGCTATAGCAGGGTGATGATATTGGCATTCTGATAAAATATTGTGCCTTAGGAGACTGGAAATTGTAAAATGTACAAGTCCTTTTAATGATGAGGGAATTGATAAAAAAAAAAAATCTTTTCTAAAAAGCCAAAATGTTTTTCTCAATTCTGAAATGTGTTGTGACAACAATGACCTATTTATGATCTTAAATCTTTTTTTAAAAATGTTTCTGTTTTGTGTGGTATTTTTCATACTTGAATGTGAATGCATGCTATAGTGACAACAGGTGATTTCTATTTTTTTTTTTTTTTTTTAATGCAGAGGACTGAGGTTTATCCCCTTGGTTTTCATTCACTCTAATGTCACACTGATATGGTAGAAAATTTAGGCTCTCTGAACTTGCAGATACTTAATCAAAATAGGTTTCCTTCAAAAGGAGCACTACAACTTTACTATGGTTATGGAGTTACTATAATAATGTTACTTAAGCTCTCTCTTATTCAAAAATAAGGTGTAATATAAAGCTGTGACCATAATGAAGTATACTCATTGACCCTTTGGACTTTTTACATTTCTTATGGTGAATCTTAGTTCATACGAGGGCTTTCTATCCTTTATGCACTATTTAAATATTTAAGAAAGAATTTGGTTGCTTGGGTAAGAAGGTATTATTACTTTTACCAATTCCTTTCTCCAAAATACCCTTTGTTTCACAACTATTTTGGTAGGAAATTTGAAAATTAGCTTCAGTATTTTAATCTTAGATTTTGTGGCTGTAGATGATGATTTATTTAAAAGAAATAATCATGTTAGAAGCAATGTAAATGCCAAAGGATAGAAATAAAATGGGGGTTCAGTGAATGGAAACTAACCTTTATTACCCTATTTGATTTAGCAAGTAGAATAAAAATAATATATATTTCAGAAGGAAATGACATTCTTTATATTCAATCCAAACTCCATGGGGATCAGTAAACTCTTTTCAGTGTTAGATCTTACAGAACCCTCCCAAGTTTCATTACCAACTATTTTTCTTTCCAAATGAAAAGGAGAAAAAAAAAAATTCCATAAAAAGTTTTGAGTCCAGTGGTCATTGCAATCTTTTTTTTTTTTTTTATGGTGAACATTAAAGGAGGGCTACATACCAGCTCTGGATGCCCTGGGGCACAGAAAAAAAAAAAAGCTGTGATTTAAAGGAGCAACTAGAATATAAGGGAACTCTGCCAAAGGATGGGGGAGCTGTTGGAACTCTCTTTAGGTTGGAGGGGCTAGCAAGTGCCCTTCACTTTGATAGCATGGATGGAGGCAGGGTCTGAGCACCCGAGCAGGCTTACCACCTTAGGTAAGACCCAGGCCTCTAGCCCATGCCAGTCCCAGCCATCCCACCAAGGCAGCCTCAGCTGCAGCCCGGATAGGGCACACACCAGGACACCCTTAGTGAGTGCTCACTGTAGCTCCAGCCATCTGTCAGATGACAGAGGCACAGAACACCCCAGAGCACTCCAAACCTGCACCACTTTGGCTCCAGAGGACTTGCCAGGGCACCTGTGGCATAGCACTCCAGGAACCCCTGGCCAGTGCCTGCCATGGTTCCAGCCACTCCACCAAAGCACCCCTGTGTGGAGTGCTCCAGGATTCACTGGCCCATAACCTGCCTTAGCTCCAACTGCTCCTGTAGGGCACCCCCTGCACTTAGCACCGCAAGACACTACAGCTTGCACCCACTATCAGTGTCAGCTGTTCTGCCCGGGTGCCCCCTGCACCAAGAGCCCCAGGACCAGGCCAGCCCATGCCCACTTCAGCTATGTTCACCTGCCAGGGCACACTCTGTGGGGAGTGCCCCAGAACCCCCCAGCCCACACCCAACCTTGGCTCCAGCTACCCCACCAGGGTGCCTCCGACATGAAGCATAACAGATTCCCCAGCTTGTGCTTCACCTGGGTACCCTCTGCAGAGATCCCAAGGGCTGCCCTAGTCCATACACTATTCAGCTAGCCTGCCCTGGTACCCTCTGCACAGAGAGCCCAGGGACCACCCAGACTATGCCCATTTCAGCTCTGGCCATCCCACAAGGACAGCCCCAGCACTCCAGCCTATGCCACACACAGCTCCAGCCAGCAAACCAAAGTCATCAGGTACACATAGTTTACATGGGATGGCCTTACACAAGACCATTCCTTTGAGTTTAGAAGTAGCTGTTCCACCTAATTCATAGAAATAAACACAAAGTCAAGCAAAATGGGGAGAGAGAAATATGTTGCAAATGAAAGAAGACAAAACCTCAGAGAAAGAACTAAATGGAGATAAGCAATATTTCTGATAAAGAGTTTAATGATCATAAAGATACTGCACTGGAGAGAACAGTGGAAGAGCTCTGTGAGAACTTGAAAACAAGGAAAATATAAAAAGAACCGAGTTGAAGAATACAGTAACAGGGCACATGAGTGGCTCAGTCAGTTGAGCGTCTGCCTTCGGCTCAGGTCATGGTCCCGGGGTCCTGGGATCAAGTCCTGTGTCGGGCTCCCTGTTCAGTGGGGAGTCTGCTTCTCCCTCTGCCTCTCTTCCCCAACATCTCTCTCTCAAATAAATGAATGAAATCTTAAAAAAAAATACCATAAAGGGAATCAACAGATTAGCAGATGTAGAAGAATGGATCAGTGATTTGAAAGGATAATAGAAAGCAACCAGGCTGAACAGCAAAACAAAGAATTTTTATTTTATTAAGTAGGCTTCATGCCCAGTGTGGAGCCCAACGTGGGGTTTGAACTCATGACCCTGAGATCAAGACCTGAGCTGAGATCATGAGTCAGATGCCTAACTGGTTGTTACCCAATACCCTGAAAAAAGAATTTTTAAAAATGAGGATACTTTAAGGGATCTCTTAGACAACATCAAGCAAACAAACATTCACATTATAGGGGTCCCAGAAGAAGAAAAGAGAGAGTAAGGGGTAGAAAACTTCCCTTACCTGGGGAAGGAAACACATCTAGGTTCAGGAAGCAGAGTTCAAACAAGATGAACTCAAGGTGGTCTACACAACACATAATTAAAATCTCAAAGATCAAAGAGAATTTGAAAAGCAGCAAGAGAGAAGAAAATAGGTACAAGGGGAAACCCCATAAGACTGATTTTTAGCAGAAATTTGTAGGTTAGATGGGAGTGGCTGCTGAAAGGAAAAAACCTGCAACCAAGACTACCTGTAAGATTATCATTCAGAATTGAAGGAGGAATAGTTTCCCAGCTGAAAGTTAATTACTACTAAACCAGCCTTATAAGAAATGTTAAAGGACTTTTCTTTACATGTAAAAGGCCATAATTAGAAGAAAATTCTGAATAAAAAGATGTAAGATATGATACCATACACAAAACACATGTTGGCAGGGGATTAAAAAAGTTTTTAGAATGTGTTCAAACTGAACCATGAAGTTAATACATATATCCTTAGGATGTTATATATGAACCTCATGGTAACCACAAACCCAAAACCTGTAACAGATACACAAAAAAATACAGAGAAAGAAAGCCAAACAAACTAAAGAAAGGCATCAATCACAGCAGAAGAAAGGAACAAGAAAAACTACAAAACCAGCCAGAAAACAATTAACAAAATGCAATAAGTATATACCTATCAATAACCACTTTAAATGTAAATGGTCTAGATGCTCCAATCAAAACACATAGGATGGTGGAATGGATAAACAAGGACCATCTATATGCTGCCTACAAGAGACTCACTTAAGACTAAAGACACAGACTGAAAGTAAAAGGATGGGAAAAGGTACTCCATGCAAATAGAAGGCGTGGGGGCGGGGGGGGGGGGAAGCCAAGGTAGCAATACTTTTAGCAGACAAAAAGAAGAATGTAACAAATGACAAAGAAGGCCATTAACAATGATAAATCAATCCAACAAGAGGATATAATAATTACAAGTGTCTATGCACCCAACATTGGAGCACCTAAGTACATACAGCAAATATTAATAGACATAAAGGGAAAAATTGACAGTAATACAATAATAGTAGGTGACTTTAACACGCCACTTAATATCAATGGATAGGTCATCCAGGCAGAAAACCAATAAGGAAACAGTGTCATTGAATGCCACATTAAACCGAATGGACTTTACAGATATATACAGGACATTCCATCCAAAACCAATAGAATACACATTCTTTCCAAGTGCACATGGAACGTTCTCCAGGATAGATCACATACTGGGTCACAAATCTCAATACATTTAAGAAGACTGAAATCATATTATGCATCTTTTCTGACCACAATGGTATTAAACTAGAAATCAATCACAAGAAGAAATCTATAATAAACAGATACATGAAGGTTAAATAACATGCTACTAAACAATGAATGGGTCAACCAAGAAATCAAAGAGGAAATAAAAAAAAATACATGAAGACAAATGAAAATGAAAACACAATGGTCCAAAGTCTTTGAGACACAGTGAAAACAGTTCTAAGAGGAAAATTTATAAAAGCATACCTCAAGAAACAAAATCTCAAATATGCTATCTAGCCTTACACCTAAAGGGGCTAGAAAAAAAACAAAAACCAAGGCCAAAGTCAGTGGAAGGAAATAATAGAGACAAAAAGAAAAATCAATGAAACCAAGAGCTAGTTCTTTGAAACAAATAAAACTGATAAACCTTTAGTCACACTCATCAAGAAAAAAAGAGACAACCCAAATAAATGAAATCAGAAATCAAAGAGGAGAAGTAACAACCCAACACCACAGAAATACAAAGGATTATGAGACTACTAGAAAAAATATGCCAACAAATTGAACAACCTAGAAGAAATGAATACATTTTCAGAAACTTCCTAAACTGGGTTCCTAGGTGGCTCAGTCAATTAAGCATCTGCCTTTGGCTCAGGTCATGATCCCAGGGTCCTGGGATCGAGTCCCACATCAGGCTCCCTGCTCAGCAAGGAGTCTGCTTCTCCCTCTCCCTCTGCCCCTCCTCCCTACTCATGTGTGTGCTCTCTCTCAAATAAATAAAATCTTTAAAAAGAAAAAAAAGAAACCTCCTAAACTGAAGTAGGAAGAAAAACAAAATCCAAACAGAACAATTGTAAGTAACAAATTGAATTAGTAATAAAAAAATTCCCAACAACCAAAAGTCCAGCACTACATGGATTGACAGGTGAATTCTACCAAACAATTAATGAAGAGTTAACACCTATTCTCAAAATATTCCAATAAAATAGAGGAAGGAAAGCTTCCCAGTATGTTCTACAAGGCCAATATTGCCCTAACAAAACTGAAGACACTACAAAAAGAAGAAAACTACAGGCCAATATCCCTGATGAACATAGATGCAAACCTCCTCAACAAAATATTAGCAAACCACAATTGTAAACAATACATTAAAAGGATCATTCACCAGGGTGCCTGAGTGGCTCAGTCAAGCATCTGACTCTTGATTTTGGCTCAGGTCATGATCTCAGGGTCATGAGACTGAGTCCTGTGTTGGGCTCTGCACTCAGCAGGGAGTCTGCTTGAGAGTCTCTCTCTCTCCCTCTCCTGCTGCCCCTCCCCCTGCTCTCTCTCTCTCTCAAATAAATCTGGGGGAAAAAGGATCATTCACCATAATCAAGTGGGATTTATTCCAGGGATGCAAGGATGGTTCAATATTTGCAACTCAATCAACGTGACACACCACATTAACAAAAAGAAGAAAAATCATGATCATCTCAATAGATACAAAAAAAGCATTCGACAAAATCTAACATCCATTCATGACAAAAACTCTCAACAAAGTGGGTTTAGAGGGTTTATACCTCAGCATAATAAAGGCCATTTATGAAAAACCAACAGCTAACATCATACTCAGTGGTGAAAATCAGAGCTTTTCCTTTAAGATTAGGAACAAGACAAGGATGTCCAGTCTTACTAGTTTTATTCAACATAGTACTGGGGTCCTAGCCACAGCAGTCAGACAAGAAAAATAACAGGCATTCTAATTGGTAAGGAAGAAGGTAAACTGTCACTATTTGTAGATGACATGATACTATACATAGAAAACCCTAAAGACTCCACCCAAAAACTATTAGAATTCAGTAAATTTGCAGGATATAAAAGCTATACATAGAAATGTTGTGTTTCTATACACTAATAATGAAGTACCAGAGAGAAATTAAGAAAACAATTCTATTTACAATTGAACAAAATACCTAAAAATAAACTTAAACAAGGAGGTAAAAGACCTCTACTCTGAAAGCTATAAAACATTGATGAAAGAAATTGAAGATGACAGAAAAAATGGTAAGACATTCCATGCTCATGGATTACAAGAATATTGTTAAAATATCCATACTGAGTCAAAGCAATCTACATATTCAATGTAATCCCTACCAAAATACCAACAGCATTTTTTAAAAGAACTATAGCAAATAATCCTAAAATTTATATGGAACCACAAAAGAACCCAAATAGCCAAAGCCATCTTGAGAAAGAAAAACAAAACTAGTGGCATCACTGTTCCTGATTTCAAGATATACTACAAAGCTATAGTCATCAAAACAGTATGGTACAAAAACAGACACAGAAATCAACGGAACAGCATAGAGAGGCCGAAATAAACCTGTATTTATATGGCCAATCTATAGCAAAGGTGGTAAGAATATACAATGTGGAAAAGACAGTCTCTTCAATAAATGGTGCTGGGAAAACAACAGCTTCATGCAAAAGAATGAAATTGGACCACTAGTCTTAACCATACACACACAAAACTCAAAGTGGATTAAAACCTAAATGTGAAACATGAAACTATAAAACTCCTGAAAGAAATATAGGCAGTAATTTCTTTTACATCAGCCTTAGCAACATTTTTCTAGATAGGTGTCTTCAGGCAAGGGGAAAAAAAAGGCAAATATAAACTACTGGAACTACACCAAAATGACAGGTTTTTTTTATAGTGAAGGAAATCAACAAAGAAGCAACCTACTGAATGGGAGAATATATTTGTAAATTATATTTCTGATAAGGGGTTGATATCCAAAATACATTAAGAACTTATACAACTCAACACCAAAAAGACAATGTGATTTAAAAATGGGCAGAGGACCTGAATAGACGTTTTTCCAAAGAAGACATACAGATGGCCAACAGACACATCAAGAGATGCTCGGCATCACTCATCATTAGGGAAATGTGAATTAAAACCACAATGAGATATCTACCACCTTACACCTGTCAGAATAGCTAGAATCAAAAACACAAGACATAACAAGTGTTGGTGAGGATGTAGAGAAAAAAGAACCCCCATGCACTGTTGGTGGGAATGCAAACTGGTATAGCCACTGTGGGAAACAGTATGGAGACTCCTCAAAAAATTAAAAATAGAAATATCATATGATCCAGTAATTACACTCCTGGGTATTTACAAGAAAAAACAAAACAAAACAAAACAAAACAACCATGAAAACACTACTTCAAAAGATTTTGCACTTCTATGTTTATTGCAGCATTATTTACAATAACCAAGATCTGGAAGCAACCCAAGTGTCCATTGATAGAGGAATGGATAATATATAGTTATATAGTTTATATATATATTTAATGGCAAGATCTCGTTCTTTTTTATGGTTAACATGGATGGACTTAGTATTATGCCAAGTGAAATAAGTCAGTGAGAGAAAGACAAATATCATATGATTTCACTTATATGTAGAATCTAAAAAACAAATTGAAGAAACAGACTCATAAATACAGAAAACAAACTGATGTTTGCCAGAGGGAGAGGTGTGGGGGGTGTGGGCAAAATGGGTGAAGGGAAATGGGAGGTATAGGCTTCCATTAATGGAATGAGTAATCATGGGGTTCAAAGGTACAGCATAGAGAATATAATCAATGGTATTGTATTAACATTATATGGAGAGAGATGGCAGCTACACTTGTGGTGAGCATAGCAAAATGTATAGAGTTGTCAAATCACTATGTTGTACACCTGAAACTAATGTGACATTGTGTGTCGACTACATTTCAATTAAAATAAATAATAAAATAAACGAGGGCTAGAGCTATCATGGAAAATGTGGAAACTGGTTTCCTCACCAACCTTAAGTGCCTATCCTTCAAGATATGAGTTTCATCATTTGTTAACTTTAAGCATGGAATCATCACATTACCAACATGGAGTTAACTGAAGTATTCACTGGAACTTAAAACAGCAGGATAATTAAATGTGATAACTACATAAGAACCTAGTAGGATTATTTTTTTAATTATTTTAGGATTCTGTGGAAAGCTAAATGGTAAATACAGTGATGAAAGAAGCAATCAGGTATAAATGAAGGGGGGGAAATTGGAGGGGGAGACGAACCATGAGAGACTATGGACTCTGAGAAACAAACTGAGGGTCCTGGGAGGAGGGGGGTGGGGGGATGGGTTAGCCTGGTGATGGGTATTAAAGAGGGCACGTACTGCATGGAGCACTGGGTGTTATACGCAAACAATGAATCATGGAACACTACATCAAAAACTAATGATGTAATGTATGGTGATTAACAATTAAAAAAAAGCAATCAGGGAAATACAAATCAAAACTACAATGAGATATCACCTCACACCTGTCAGAATGGCTAAAATTAACACCACAAGAAACAACAGGTGTTGGAGAGGATGTGGAGAAAGGGAAGCCCTCTTGCACTATTGGTGAGAATGCAAACTGGTGTAGCCACTCTGGAGAACAGTGTGGAGGTTCCTCAGAAAGTTAAAAATAGAACAACAGTATGGAGGTTCCTTAGAAAGTTAAAAATAGAACTACCCCATGATCCAGCAATTGCACTACTAGGTATTTACCCAAAGAATACAAAAATACTAATTCAAAGGGATACATGCACCCTGACGTTTACAGCAGCATTATCAACAATGGCCAAGGGGCACCTGGGTGGCTCAGTCGTTAAGCGTCTGCCTTCGGCTCAGGTCATGATCCCAGGTCCTGGGATCGAGCCCCGCGTTGGGCTCCCTGTTCGGCGGGAGGCCTGCTTCTCCCTCTCCCACTCTCCCTGCTTGTGTTCCCTCTCTCGCTGTGTCTCTCTCTGTCAAATAAATAAAATCTTAAAAAAAAAAAAAAGAAAGAAAAAACAATGGCCAAATTATAGAAAGAGCCCAAATGTCCATCGACTGATGAATGCATAAAGAAGATGTGGCATATGTATACAATGGACTATTAGTCATAAAAAAAAGAATGAACTCTTGCCATTTGCAATGACATGGATGGAGCTAAAGACTATTATGCTAAGTGAAATAAGTCAGAGAAAGACAGATACCATATGATTTCATTCATATGTGGAATTTAAAAAACAAATCATCATAGAAATAAAAGAGAGAGGAAAACCAAGAAACAGACTCTTAACTATAGAGAACAAACTGATGATTACGGGGGGGGGGGGGGTAGTGGATGGGTTAAGGAGTGCACTTGTGATGAGCATTGGTATTGTACGTAAGTGTTAAATCACTAAATTGTACTCCTGAAACTAATATCACACTGTATGTTAACTAACTGGAATTCAAATGAAAAAAAAGAAGCTATCAACCATCTACTTTGGTGAAGATATGATAAACCATCTACTTTGGTGAAGATATGATAAAATAGTTACTATAGTATGAGAGGATTGAGAAGAGTTGTTTTAAGCAGTAAACACACACACATAAATAATATGTAAATCAATGCATATGTATACACACACATATGATATTGTTGCTGAGAAGAATTTATATCTCTCTACATAACCAAGTGTTAACTGGTTATATGTATGTTCCGTATCAGGTATCCGCTCAAGTCCATATAGCTGAAAAATGAACAACATATATGCAGGGACCCATGGGCTTAAACAACTGAATGACTGGATTGCTGACATTAAGAAATTTACAGTGTAATACCAAAACAATATAATACAACAAATACCCAATCATGGAATAACCATAAATCACTCAAGAATAAAAAGAATTGCAAAATGGAAATTGCTAGGAGAAAACAGAATGAGAAATAACATCTGGATAGTCAGCAACATGAGAAGCAATCGCTTCTCTTGGCATTGCTTATTTTACTACAGTAAAAGATGTGTTTTAGAAGGCACAATATTGGGTGACTGAGAAAAATGAATTATCAACACCAGGGAGTACATTTGTTAACTTACCAGATTTATCAGAATAAAATTTCATATTCCTATTTTCCTAATATCCTTGGATATTACCCCACAACACTGATGAGTTATGCAAAATTAACTGTAGTAGACCTGTAATGTTCTTGGCTGCCTGCTTTATTAACTTTTATTTGAGGATTTTAAGTTTACTTTCTGTGTGAATGTAGCATTCACCTAAATATACATTTTGATGCAGTAAGACTGATAAGCTATAAAAAATAAACATTAGGATTAAGGCAGTCTTATCAAATGTAAAAACAGATTTTTAATAAAAGGAACAGCCAAAAGGAGTGGAAGTCATCCATACTCTGCTTTTTGAGGTCTTGTTGAATTTCTACTGCAGCAGTCTTCTGTTGAAATTAGTTGTATAAAGCAAGATAATGACAGATAAAATAAGCTTTAAAATCCAAAAAGAGAAAATCCTTAGATTTTGTTATATGGTTATTCCAATATCCCAATAGGGTTATTTCTTATACAAGCCTGTTTTAGGCTAAATATTTTAAAGAATTCAGAATAGATAATTTCAAATAGAACACAGTGATACGCACTTTTATATTTCAGGGCATTTTAGGGAGATGAATTGTATCTTGAGTCAATCTTTTCTAGAAAAGGCATTCACCAATTTTAAGTGCAGCAGAGACCCAGAATTATTACTGTAATATCTATGTTAAAGCCTTAAATATAAACTCCACTGCAATGTAGGTTTTACATAGGTTTGAATATATCAGGAGTTATATTATGTAAAATAACTACATAATGGTTAACTTCTAATAACATATTAATCTTATCCCTTGATTTCTGTATAATAAAACTTACTGTAGTTAACTCTTAGAAGATAAAATAACTTACATAATAGTTGAATTTAGTTATGTTCTATTTTTGCTTTGCATTTATAAGGCAACAAAGTTAAGGCTCTGTGACATGAAACACTTGTCAGACTTTTGTTTTGAATTGGAAAAAAAAGTGGTCCTTATTAAAAATAATCAGTGTTATTTCTCTCACATTCCCTTTTTACTTCTGCAACCATGAGAAAACAGTCTATAGAAAGTTAAACTAAGGTAATAATTAGAAGTGCTCTGAAACAGTGCTACTTAGAGTGGTTTGTAGAAGGGTTGCCATGGGATTTGCTACTGGTCCACAACAAGATAAGGAAATTACATCAAAATATAAACAAACTACATTAATAAGTACATGGTTTTGTTCAGTTAACTTTTTCATAGCAAGATTTTCAAGATGAAAAAAGCAATGTGTTATTTACATTGTGTTATAGGTTCTTATCTCAGTGAGAACCAGCTTAAATAGCATTGCTCTAAAGCATACAAGTTGTTTGATTCTGCATTTTTAAAAGCACTAAGAGAGTTTAATATGTGTGATTTGCATCTTGTTTGGGATAGGGGGAGCAAATTCTGTATGTCTTAGCATAATGAGGAAAAACACTTTGGAATACTTATATAGCTTTGCAAATAATGTATCAAGGAGTCAAGAATATCAAGATCAATGTATCTTCTAGAAGAAGATAGCAGACTAGGAAGCTCCAAGCTCCTGTATCCCCTTGGAAACATGAAATAAACAACTAGAAACTGGATAACTTCATAGATGTCTAGGTCTGAAAAACAGCCAAAGGTTTACAGTAACCAAATGAATGCCCAGTCAAGAAAAAGCCACACTCAAAATGGTAGGAAATTTTGTGGTGTGTTTATTTACTCTTGCCCTACCCTAAAACTGGTGCTAAGTAAGTGGTAGGAAGTAGTTGCCCAATTCCCAGTTTCTTATCTTGAACCAGAGGGAACAGAACAGGCCTAGTTTTTAACATTCTAGCCTGTTTGGAAGCTGCCTGAAGGACTGGTCTCTTTCACCTAACTCAGAGTTCAGATAATGAAAAGTTTATAACTAGAAAAAGCCCTGGGAAGCATCAGACACTGTTAAAGCTATATGGGGACGACAGACCTGCAGATATGTAAGGCAAGAGTTTACAGGTAGCACAATAATATAGAAGGCCCCCCCACACAGGCTGGGATGAGAGTTTTATGGAAATTAAGAGATTTAAAAGCAGCCATGTATATGGGAAGATTTAAACACACACACATGCACACGTGCGCACGCACACACACACACACAGGCAGGGCAAGACTCATGCCAAGAAAAGACCTTAAGTCACCATTCCAGGCTGATCCCAGGGATCAGATCTTGTCCTGCTAATTACTGGAGGTCTTCCTCACCATGGAACCATTCAGCAAAACTGGGAGAGGTGGCTCTTTTTTCCAAATATCTAATTTTCACTAAAAAAAAAAAAAATCACAAAACACACAAAGAAACAGAAAAATGGTCCATTCAAAGGGAGAAAACAAAATGGAAGAAACCATCCCTGAAGAAACATAGAAACTGGATGTGTTAAATGAAGACTTTTAAATACCTGTCTTAAATATGCTCAAAGAACTAAAGGAAAACAGAGACAAAGAACTAAAGGAAGTCAGGAAAACAATATATAAACAAAATGAGAGTATCAACAAAAGGATCAAAATTATAAAAAGAACCAAGCAAAAATTCTGGAGCTGAAAAAATACAATAACTGAATGGAAAAGTTCATTAGAAGGGTTCAACTGCAGACTTGAATAGATAGAAGAATAAATCAGCAAACTTGAATACAGGTCATTTGAATTGATCAAGTCTGAGAAGCAAAAGGAAAAGAATGAAAAAAAAATTGTACAAAGCCAAAGGGACTATAGGACACCATCAAGCAGCCCTGTGTACACATTATGTGAATCCCTGGGGAAGAAAGTTCCTGAGAGAACATTTGAAAAAATAATCATCAATAATTTCCCAAATTTGAAGTCAAGTATGTACAAATCCCAGAAACGTAAAGAATTCCAAGTAGGTTAAACCCAAAGAGAATGACACCGAGATGCTTAATCAAACTCCTGAAAGCCAAAGACAAAGTGAGAATCTTGAAAGCAGCAAGAGAAAATTGACTTGTCATGTGAAAGGAAATCTAGATAAGATTATCAGTGGATTTTTTCAGCAGAAACCTAAAGCCAGAAGGCAGTGGAATAATACATGTAAAATGATGAAAGAAAAAAAAATGTCAATCAAGAATTCTATTTTTATTTATTTATTTATTTATTTTTAAAGATTTTGTTTATTTATTTGAGAGAGAGAATGAGATAGAGAGAGAGAGCATGAGAAGGGGGAGGGTCAGAGGGAGAAGCAGACTCCCTGCTGAGCAGGGAGCCCGATGCGGGACTCGATCCCGGGACTCCAGGATCATGACCTGAGCTGAAGGCAGTGGCTTAACCAACTGAGCCACCCAGGCGCCCAAGAATTCTATTTTTAAGTTGAAAATAGAGCTACCCTATGACCCAGGAATTGCACTACTGGGTATTTACCCCAAAGATACAAACGTAGTGATCTGAAGGGGCATGTGCACCCCAATGTTTATAGCAGCAATGTCCAAAATAGCCAAACTATGGAAAGAGCCTAGATGTCCATCAGCAGATGAATGGATAAGGAAGACATGGTGTATATATACAATGGAATATTATGCAGCCATCAAAAATGAAATCTTGCCATTTGCAATGATGTGGA
This sequence comes from Phoca vitulina, assembly GCF_004348235.1. NCBI lineage: Eukaryota > Metazoa > Chordata > Mammalia > Carnivora > Phocidae > Phoca > Phoca vitulina. Next base: position 13,665,437 of record NW_022589732.1, on the reverse strand, counting down.
TGGAACTAGAGGGTATTATGCTAAGCGAAATAAGTCAGTCAGAGAAAGACAATTATCATATGATCTCACTGATATGAGGAATTTGAGAAACAAGACAGAGGATCATAAGGGAAGGGAGGGAAAAATGAAACAAGACAAAACCAGAGGGGAAGACAAACCATAAGAGACTCTTAATCTCAGGAAACAAACTGAGGGTTGCTAGAGTGGAGGGGGGTGGGAGGGATGGGGTGGCTGGGTGATGGACATTGGGGAGGGTATGTGCTATGGTGAGCACTATAAATTGTGTAAGACTGATAAAGCACAGACCTGTACCCCTGAAACAAGTAATACATTGTTAATAAAAAAAAAAGAAATCTATATTTAACAAATCTGTCCTACAAAAAATTAGGGAAAAATTAAGACATTCCTTGATAAACAAAAACTAAGGGAGTTTATTAGTACTAGACCTGCCCTACAAGAAATGCTTCAAGTTGAGAGGACACCAGATGTTGATTTAAAGCTATAGGAAAATATAAATATCTGTAAAAAGGTAAATATATGGACAATAGAAAAATCAATATTGTGGTTTTAATATGTAACTCCACTTTTTTTCTGTAGGATTTAGAAGACAAATACCTAAAAAATAAATCTGTGTTAATGGGTACACAACATATAAATATATAATTCGTAACTTCACTAACAAAAGGAAATGGAGCTGTAAAGGAGTAGAATTTTGTGTGATTGAAGTTGGTATCAATTAGATTGTTACAACTTTAGGATATTATGCATAATCGCCATAGTAACCACAAAGTAACTATCTATAGGACATATATAAAAGGAAATGAAAAGGAATCAAAATGCACCATTATAAAAAACCAACTAAACACAATGGAAGGCAGTAATATAGGAAATGAGGGACCAAAAAAAAAAAAAAAAAGCTGTAAGACATAAAGTAAACAAAATGGCAAAAATAAGTCCATCCCTGTCAGTAATTATTTTAAATGTAAATGAACTAAACTCCCCCATCAAAAGCCATAAATTGATATAATGGCTTAAAAACGTGATTCCAATATATGCTGTCTAAAAGATATTCACTTTACATTTAAAGACATGCACAGGTTGAAAGTGAGAGGATGGAAAAATATATTCCCTATCAAAATCCCAGTGTTGTTTTTTTTTTTTTTTTACAGAAATAGAAAAAGCCATCTTAAAATTAATATGGAATTTCAAGAGACCCTAAATAGCCAAAACAATCTTGAGTAACAATAGAGGTCTCAGACTTCTTGATTTCAAAACTTACCATAAAGCTACAGAAATCATAGTAGTGTGGTACCAGCATAAAGACAGACATATAGACAATTGGAATAGAATAGATAGCACAGAAATAAATCCTCATAATTCAGCAACAATAGAATTTTTTTAAATGGATCAAGGACTTGAATAGAGGTTTCTCCAAAGATATACAAATGGTCAGTAACTCCATGAAAAGATACTCAACATCATGAATCATTAGGGAAATGCAACTCAAAATCACAATGAGATACTTCCTCCTATCTTTTAAAGTGATCACTATCACAAAAAATAGGAAGTTGTAAGTGTTGGTAAAGCTGTGGAAAAATCAGAATCCTTGTGCTTTGCTGGTGGGAGCTACTGGTAAGTGGTATGGTCATTTCTCAAAAAAATTAAATAAAGTTACCATATGATCTAGCAATTCTATTTCTGGGTACATATCCAAAAGTAATGAAAGCAGGGACTCAAAAAGATATCCGTACACTCATTTTAATAAAAGCAGCACTGCTCACAACCAAAAGGTAGAGGCAACCCAAGTATTCATCAACAGATGAACGGATAAACAGTGTGTGGTATATACATATAATAGAATATTATTTGGCTTAAAAAGGAAGGTTATTCTGACCCATGCTACATGGATGAACCCTGTAAACATGCTGAGTGAAATAAGCCAGACACAAAAGGACAAATATCATATGATTCCACTTAGATGAGGTATCTAGAAAAATCAAATTCATAGACACAGAAAGTAGAATAGTGGCTGCCAAGGGTTGCAGCCAGCGGTTAATGAGGAGCTACTGTTTAATGGATACAGTTGCAGTTGGGGAAGATGAAAAAGTTCTGGAGACAGATGGTGGTGATGGTTGCACAACAACATGAATGTACTTAATGTACACTTAAAATGGTTAAAATTCTAAATTTTACTACAATAAAAAGTTTGAAAAAAACTAAAATAGAATTACCCTGTGATCCAGCAATTCCTTTTTTGGGGTCTATACCCAAAAGAATCAAAAGCAAGGACTCAAAGAGATATTTGCATACCCAAGTTCATAGCAGCATTATTCATAAAAACCAAAAGATGAAAGCAATCCAAGTGCACTGACAGATGACTGGAAAAATAAAGTTTAAAAAATTTAAAAAGGAGGACAATTTTTAAAATAAAAGAATTAAAAAGAAAATGACATTGAAAATAAGCAAAGAAGATCTAACATAGTGATAATAGGAATTCCTAAATAAATAACAAAACAAAGTGAAGAGAATAATGCTTAAAAATTGTATTTCAAGGGGTGCCTGGGTGGCTCAGTCGTTAAGTGTCTGCCTTTGGCTCAGGTCATGATCCCAGGGTCCTGGGATCGAGCCCCACATCGGGTTCACTGTTGGGCGGGAGGCCTGCTTCTCCCTCTCCCACTCCCCCTGCTTGTGTTCCCTCTCTCGCTGTGTCTCTCTCTGTCAAATAAATAAATAAAATCTTTTTAAAATTTTTATTTCAAGAAAACTTTCTGTACTTTAAGTGTCTGTCATTACGTTTTTGATTATAATATAACTGCTTGACATTAAGCCTTTGATTGCCAAGGCATGCATTTCAAAGACATCCATCTCCAACAAAGATATTGCCAACTGTAGAATGCAGCTATAAGCAAAACAGCTGGATAAGGAACCAGGCTGTCCCCACCCATGAAGTTCCTCTTTTAGAAATTCCTGGGTAACCTGGATAACTGAACAGTTGAGTGTCCCTATTTTTCCCTTCCCATGCACTAATTTCTTTTCTTTCTTTCTTTCTTCTTTTTTTTTTTTTTTTAAGAATTTATTTGACAGAGACACAGCGAGAGAGGGAACACAAGCAGGGGGAGTGCGGGAGGGAGAAGCAGGCTCCCCGCTGAGCATGGAGCAGGATGCAGGGCTCGATCCCCAGACCCTGGGATCATGACCTGAGCCGAAGGCAGACACTTAACGACTGAGCCACCCAGGCACCCCTCCCATGCACTAATTTCTACTCTTATGTTTGAATTTGCCAATAAAGAATGAACCCATGAGGGGCACCTGGGTGGCTCAGTCGTTAAGCGTCTGCCTTCGGCTCAGGTCATGATCCCAGGGTCCTGGGGTAGAGCCCCTCATTGGGCTCCTTCCTCTGCAGGAAGCCTGCTTCTCCCTCCCCCACTCCCCCTGCTTGTGTTCCCTCTCTCGCTGTATCTCTGTCAAATAAATAAATAAAATCTTAAAAAAAAAAAAATAATGAACCCATGAAACCTTAGGCACACCACCCTCAGACCCTAATAAAGACAGAGCTCAGGTCTGTGCTCCTGCCCATTCTATCTGTGATTTTGCCATGTAACCCTCAGACATGCCCTGCATCCTTCAGAATCTGCCAGTAATAAATTTTGTTCTTCTAAGTCTCTGATGGCTTTTGCTGAGGTGTGCCCTGCAATCATAATAAGAATGACAAGGAAGGGTCTAGCACCAACTTTGGCTACAGTCTAGGAAATGTCTATTGGAGTTTACCACAACTAACATGGGCCCAGGCAAGTGTCTCAGGCATTCCTAGGTGACAGCATCACTATCAATAGGCTGGGACTGACACAACACTTTCTTTAAAATATTTAAAACTATATATTGAAAAAGAACATTGTGTATCTGTGAATAGTGAGTCAAAATGACCAACACCAATACATTCTTGTAAATTACCAGATTTTAAAGAGGGAGAAAATTTCTTTGAGCATTTTGGCTAAAAGTCCACATGACTTAGAGAGAAAATTATATCATGATCAGATATTGACAGCAACACTTTTATCCCAGAAGAACACAGATATTTAAGATAGCCAAGGAAAGAAAATGTGAACAAAAAATTTTATATCTGGCATAACTAACCTTCAAGTATAAAGGGCACAAATCGATGAACATGTAGGAACTTCTATGTTCTTATGATCCCTTCCAAAAAAATCTAGAAAATGAGCTTCAGATACCAGAAAGGAAATTATGAAATAGTTAGATATGAAAGACAGTGAATGTTGTGGGAAACAATAGCATTTACAGGAAAATTAACTTTTAATCTTTATAGTAAAATACCAAAATAGTTTTAAAATCAATGTATTTACAGTGCAGCTACTATGGAAAACAGTATGGAAGTACCTCAAAAACAATAGAACAACCATATGATCTAGTAATTCCACTTCTGGGTATTTATCTAAAGGAAATAAAAGCACTAACTTATAAATAGGCACCCCCATGTGCACTGCAGTATTATTTACAATAGCCAAGACATGGAAGCAACCTAAGTGTCCATCAATGAATGAATGGATAAAGAAAATGTGGGGGGCTGTGTGTGTGTATACACAAAATGGAATACTATTCAACTATAGAAAAGAAAATTTTGCCACTTGTGACTAGATGGATGGACCTTGACGACATTATGCTAACTGAAATAAGTTGGACAGAGATAAATAGTATGATCTTATTTATCTGTGGACTCTACAAAAATAAAACAACAAAAAAACCTGAACTCGTAAGTATAGAGAACAGATTGGTAGTTGCCAGAGGGAAGGGGGAGGGGGAGTGGGTGAAATGGGTGAGGGTAGTCAAAAGGTTCAAATTTCCAGTTATAAAATAAATCTTGGAGATATAATGTACACCCTTGTAATTATAGTTAATAATACTGTATTGTATATTTGAAAGTTGCTAAGAGTAAATCTTAAAAGGTCTCATAAGAAAAAAATTGTAACTATGTTTGGTGATGGATATTAATGACTTATTATGATTATTTCACAATATATACAAATACTGAATCATTATATTGTACATCTGAAACTAATATAATCTTGTATGTCAGTTATATCAGAAAGAAGGAAAGAAAGAAGGGAAAAAAAAAGAACAAAAGAAAGAACGAAAAGAATTATCGGGCCCAAATGTCAATAGTGCCAAAGTTGAGAAACCCTGATCTCAGCAATTTGATCAAGAACAGCTGATAGAAATGTATTAATTGTGAGGAAGTATTTTCTTGAAGAAATTTAGTCAGAGAAAGACAAATACCATATGATTTCACTCATATGTGGAATTTAAGAAACAAAAAAAATGAACATAGGGCAAAGGAAGGAAAAATAAAATAAGATGAAAATAGAGAGGGAGGCAATCCATGAGACGCTGAACTCTAGGAAACAAACTGAGGGTGGCTGGAGGGGAGGTGGGGGGGAGGGATAACTGGATGACGGGCATTGAGGGCACTTGATGTAATGAGCACTGGGTGTTATATGCAACTGATGAATCACTAAATTCTACCCCTGAAACTAATAATACAGTATATGTTAACTAAATTGAATTTAAATAATTTTTTAAATTCCACAAGTAAAACCCCTCCCCCAATTTTTTTCAAGGAATATTGCAGTTGAGCCTGAGAGATATATACATCAGAGATCATGTTTCTCATCCTATTATTTTTTTCTTAGAATATTAAAGGACATTATAAAAAATACAATAAATATATTTAATTAGAGAAAGAATAGAGAAAACCCTTAGTAAGTATGATGGAGATAATTAGTGCTTAGATGAAAGTTTAGAGTACTTAGTATCTATATTAGAAAAAGAAAAGTCCAAAATTAATAACCTAAGTTTCTACCTTAAGAAGCTAGAAAAGCCATACAATGGAGTATTACTCAGGAACAAGAGGGAATGAAGTATTGATACTTCATTTATAGACGGATGTACACCAAGGACAAAGTATGTATGATTCCATATACAGGACATGTCCAAAATAGGCAAATCTATAGAGAACAAAAGTGGATTAGTGGTTGCCTGGAGACTGGGTAATCAGGAAGTGATGGCTAAGGTGTGTAGAATTTCCTTTTGGGGTAAGGAAAATGTTCTAAAATTGACTGATGATGAATACACAATTCCATGAATGTACTAAAAGATACCATTTGTACATTTCAAGTTGTTGAGTTGTATGATGTGTGAGTTATATTTCAATAAAAATGTTTTTTAAAGGTTAGAACAAATTAAATCAAAAGCAGAAGGCAACTTAACAATAAAGAGCAGAAATAAATGAAATAGAAAACAGACCAACTATAGAGAAATTAATTAAACCAAAAGCCAATTTCTTGAATAGATTGATAAAATTGATAAGCCTCTAGCCAGAATGATAAAAAACAGAAAGAAACAAATTACCAATATTGGAAATTTAAAAAGGGACATTACTACAGTTTCTACAGACATTAAAAGGATGGTATTGGAATATGATGAACATTTATATCAATAATTAGACAACTTATATGAACTGGACACATTTCTTTTTTTTTTTTTTTAATTTTTAATTTTTTTAAATTTATTTGCGAGAGAGAGAATGAGAGACAGAGAGCATGAGAGGGAGGAGGGTCAGAGGGAGAAGCAGACTCCCTGCTGAGCAGGGAGCCCGATGTGGGACTCGATCCCGGGACTCCAGGATCATGACCTGAGCCGAAGGCAGTCGCCTAACCAACTGAGCCACCCAGGTGCCCTGGACACATTTCTTGAAAGGTACAAATTATCAAGAAGAAATGGTCTGAATAGCCCCATAAGTAAAGAAATTGAATAATGAAAAACATTACCATAAAGCAAAATTTGTGCCTAGATATCTTCAGTAGTAAATTCTACCAAACACATACAGAAGACTACCAATCCTATATAAATCCTTTTAGAAAATAGAGGAAGATGAAAGCTTTCTTACTCATTTTAGAAATAAGCATTACCGTGATTCTAAAACTACACAAAAACAATAAAACTACCAATAAAAGCTCTTGTGATCACAGAAGCAAAATATCTTGCAAAATATTAGCAAGTCCAGTTCAACAATAAATTAAAAGGTTAATATTCTATGACCAAGCTGTATTTATCTCAGGAATGTTGGTTTAACATTCAAACTTCAGTCTGTGATATTTACCATGTTACTAGGAGAAGAGAGGAAAAAATGATCACATGATTCAGTAGAGGCAGATAAAACTTTTGACAAATTTCAATAGCATTCATGCTTTAAAAAAAATAGAGCAGTGCTCGCTTCAGCAGCACACATACTAAAATTGGAACAATACAGAGATTAGCATGGCCCCTGTGCAAGGATGACAGGCAAATTTGTGAAGTGTTCCATACTTTTTTAAAGATTTTATTTATTTATTTGATAGAGAGAGAGAGTGCGCCCACAAGCAGGGGGAATGGCCGAGGGAGAGGGAGAAGCAGACTCCCCTCTGAGCAGGGAGCCCGATGCGAGGCTCAATCCCAGGACCTTGGGATCATGACCTGAGTTGAAGGTGGATGTTTAACTGACTGAGCCACCCAGGCGCCCCAAGTGTTCCATATTTTTAAAAATGATTTCCAGTTTGGGGCACCTGGGTGGCTCAGTCATTAAGCGTCTGCCTTCGGCTCAGGTCATGATCCCAGGTCCTGGGATCGAGCCCTGCATTGGGCTCCCTGCTCCGCGGGAAGCCTGCTTCTCCCTCTCCCACTCCCCCTGCATGGGTTCCCCCTCTTGCTGTGTCTCTCTCTGTCAAATAAATAAATAAAATCTTTTACAAAAAATGATTTCCAGTTAAAAAAAAATTAAAGCAAATTAGCAATAGAGAGAAACTTCTTCAACTCAATAAAGGGCACTTATAAAAACCTTACTCTATAATCATGTATAAATGGTAAAAGACTGAATGTCTTCTCACTATGTTTGGAATAAGGCAATGTTTGCTTTCCCCCTTCCTACTTAACACTGTGTTATGGTCTGAATGTTTGTGTTCCTCCCCCACCAATTGATATCTTGAAATTATAATCCTAACTAATACCATCATATTATGATATTCATGGGTGGGGTCTTTGGGAAGTGATTAGGTCATAAAGGCAGAGCTCTTATGCAATAGATTAGTGATCTTATAAAAGATTCTACAGAGCTCCCTAGCTCCTTTCACCATGTGAGGATACAAGAACTCTGTGACCCGGATGAGGGCTCACCTGACTATGTTGGCAGGTTGATCTCAGACTTCCAACCTCCAGAACTGTGAGAAATAAATTTGTTATTTTAAGCTACCTTGTCTGTGGTATTTTGTTATAGCAGCCCAAATGGACTAAGACACATATGAAGATCCTAGTCAGTGCAATAAGGTAAGAAAAAGAAATAAAAGCCACATACATTGGAAAGGAAGAAGTGGTCTTTACTCACAGGGGACATAATTGTGTTTGTAGAAAATCCTAGGGAATCTACAAAAGAAGCTTTAAAACTAATATAGATTGGGGCTCCTGGCTAGCTCAGTTAGAAGAGTATGTTACTCTTGATCTTGGGGTCATGAGTCATGAGTTTGAGCCCCATGTTGGGTATAAAGATGACATATATAATATATATATAAAATTATATATATATATATAAAATATATATAAAATAAACTTAGGGCACCTGGGTGGTTCAGTAGGTTAAGCATCTGCCTTTAGCTCAGGTCATGATCCCAGGGTCCTGGGATGGTGTCCCACATTGGGCTCCCTGCTCAGTGGGGAGTCTGCTTCTCCCTCTACCCCTCCCCCCAGCTCATGATCTCTCTCTCGCTCTCAAATAAAAATTAAAAAAAATAAACTTAAAAAAATTAGTACAGGGGCACCTGGTTGGCACAGCTGGTTAAGCGTCTGACTCTTGGATTTGGCTCAGGTTGTGATCTCAACCTGGGATTGAGCCCCATGTCAGGCTCCACACTGAGCGGGAGTCTGCTTAGGATTCTCTCTCCCTCTCTGATCCCCCACCCCCATGTTGTCTCTCAAATAAACAATCTTTTTTTTTTTTTTTTAAAGATTTTATTTGTTTGACAGAGAGAGACACAGCGAGAGAGGGAACACAAGCAGGGGGAGTGGGAGAGGGAGAAGCAGGCTTCCCGCAGAGCAGGGAGCCCAATGCAGGGCTCAATCCCAGGACCTGGGATCATGACCTGAGCCGAAGGCAGACACTTAGTGACTGAGCCACCCAGGCGTCCCAATAAAGAAATCTTAAAAAAAAAAAAACAAAAAACTAGTACAGATTAATGATAATACAAAGTCCATATATAAAAATCAATTTAAAATTGAATTTTAGGGGTAACTGGGTGGCTCAGTCAGTTAAGTATCTGCCTTCAGCTCAGGTTCTGATCCCAGGGTCCTGGGATTAAGCCCCACATCAGGCTCTCTGCTCATCAGAGAGCCTGCTTCTCTCTCTCCCTCTGCCCACCGCTCAGCCTGCTTGTGGTCTGTCAAATAAATAAATAAAACCTTTAAAAAAATGGAATTTTAAAACACAATGTATATATAAGACCAAAAATGTTAAACTTAGAATTAAACCTAACAAAATATGTGTTAGCTCTGTATTGAAAAAAATATTTGAAAAAAATCACTGAACAATATTTTTAAAAACCCTAAATAAATGGAGATATAGATCATATTTATGATTCAGATGATGCAATATTATTATCCCCAAATTCAACATAATCCTAGTCAAAATCCAAGCAAGTTTTTTTTTTAATTGACAAGCTCATTCTAAACTTTATATGTAGAAGAATGTAGAAGAAAAAAAATTGGGGAAAAAAATGAACAAAGTTGGAAGTTTTACATGACCTCATTTAAAGACTTTTTATGAAACAACAGTAGTTGAGATAGTGTGTATTGTTAAAGAATACACATATAGATCAATGGAACCAAATACAAAGTCCGGAAGTAGATAAACACATAGTCAATTGATTCTTTTTTTGAAAGTTTTTTTTCCCTTTTTAAAGATTTTATTTATTTATTTTTCAGAGAGAGAGAGAGAGCACAAGCAGGGGGAGTGGCAGGCAGAGGGAGAAGCAGGCTCCCTGCTGAGCAAGGAGCCTAATGTGGGACTCAATCCCAGGACCCAGGGATCATGACCCAAGCCGAAGGTAGATGCTTAACCAACTGAACCACCCAGGCATCCTTAGTCAATTGATTCTTTTTTTTTTTTTTTTTTAAAGATTTTATTTATTTATTTGACAGAGAGAGACACAGTGAGAGAGGGAACACAAGCAGGGGGAGTTGGAGAGGGAAAAGCAGGCTTCCCGCAGAGCAGGGAGCCCAATGTGGGGCTCGATCCCAGGACCCTGGGGTCATGACCTGAGCCGAAGGCAGACGCTTAACGAATGAGCCACCCAGGCGCCCCTAGTCAATTGATTCTTGACAAAGGAGTCAAAGTAATTCAATAGGAAATGTATAGCCTTTTCAACAAATATTATTGGAATAATTGGATATCTATCCATCTTCCTACCTACCATCTGTGTAACTATCAAACCTCAACCTTTACCTCACACTATACACACAGAAAAACTTGAAACAGATAATATACTTGAATGTGAATGGCAATACTATAAAAATTTAGAAAAAATACAGGAGAAAATCTTTGTGATCTTCGTGTTGGCAAAAATTTCTTAGGACATTAAAAGCATTAACCACAAAAGAAAAAAAATACTTGATTTTACCAAGATTTAATATTTCTATTCTTTGAAATATGCTAAAAAGCATGAAAAGATAAGCCACAGACTGGAAGTAAATATTCACAAGATGTATGTGAAAAGGGACTTCTATCTAGATTAATAAGAAGATAGCCCAGTTTAAAAAAAGGGCAAAAGTTTCATAGACACTTCACCAAGGAAGATATATGAATGCCCCCAAAACATATCAAAAGATACTTAAGATCATTAGTCATCAGAGAAATGCAAATTGAAGCCAAATAAGATACCACTACATATCAAATAAAATTGAAAGAATTTAAAAGACTGACAATGCTATGTGTTGGTAAATATGTGGAGCCACTGGAACCTTCATATACTGCTGGTGGAAATGCAAGATGGTACATATACTTTGGAAAAAAGTTTCATAGGTTCCTATAAATTTAAACATATGCTTTGCATATAACTCATCAATTTCATTCCTTGGTATTTACCCAAGAGAACTGAAAACATACCTACAAAGACTTACTTGTATATGAATGTTCATAGCATTATTCATGATAATTAAAATCTAGAAACAACTCAGATTTAATTCCACAGGAGAATGGCTAAAGCATGGTATATCCATTTAATTAAATATCTCTGAGCATTAAAATGAAATGAATTAGTGATATATGCAACCACATGTATCAAACTCTGAAACATGCTGAGTTAAAGAAGCCAAATACAGAAGAGTAAATATTCTGATTAAACTTTTTCCCTACAATTGCATATAATCTCTAGTGATAGAAAGTAGAATACTGTTTCTCAGAGGCAACAGTGGAATAGGGGTAGGGTAGGGATTGACCAGAAAGGGCACAAAGGACAAAGGAAACTGTTCTCTATCATGGTGGTAGTTACTCAGATGTATTCCTTTGTCAAACTCTTATACAGCGTATTTAAAATATGTGAATTTTATTATATGTAAATTATTCCTCAGTACATGTTTTAAAAATTAGCAAACAACTTGGCACCACAAACTCTAAATAAAAAATATCCTAATCAGGTATCATCTATCCTAAGAATGTAGGGATCAATATTTTAAAAATCTGTTAATAAAATCCAGTCTTAAAAAATATAATATTAATTGTTGAGGAAAGGTGTATGACATACATTCCTGATTTAAAACAAACAAACAAACAAAACTTTGAAAACTAGAAGTAGAGGGGAACTTCCTTAATCTCATTAGGGGTATGTACAATACACTTCCAGTAAATATCACACTTGATTGTAAAAGTAGTTTTAAAGCATTTCAGTTAATGTCAGAAGTAGATGCAGATGCAGCTTTTAGGCAACAGGCTTGGGCAATGAAAACGTCAACAAGGCAAGAGTCCATAGTGACTGCCCAGCTGGTGCAAAAAGGCTTATTAAGTAACCCACATTGAAACAGCCATAGGCCCTAACTGACCAATCAAGATGCCATCCCACAGTAAGGTCAAAATGCTTACTTGCACCTCTTCCATTGAAAATGTTTCCCAAGGGATTGCTGGGAAAATGGCAGAGTAGGAAGACCCTAAGCTCACCTTGTCCCACGGACAAAGTAGGTAACTACCACATCAGTGTAAATAACCCAGAAAATGACCCCAAAACTGGCAGAACAAACTCCACAACTAAATGTAGAGAAGAGGCCACATCCAAGAGGGTAGGAAGGGCGGAGATCTGGTGAGGAACCAGACAGACCTCCGGACTATCCGTGGGAGGGATGGACCCACAAGTGCTGAGAGGGGGGAGAAATAGACTATCACACCAGGGAGCCTGCATGAGGAAGAAGAATCCCCATAACATTTGGCTTTGAAAACCAGAGAGGCAGAATTTCAAGAGTTCTTACAACCAACAGGACTTAAAACCTGGAATTAAAAAATCAGCAGGCTTGGCTCCGGGAGAGCTGGGAGGGCAAGAGGAAACTGAGTCCCTGCCCTTAAAAAGATAGCACAAAAAACAGGCTGCAGATATACAGCATAGAAGCAGCAGTTTGAAAAATGCCTGACCACACACGAGGGAGGGTTATTTACTAATCTCAGAGTGTGTCTGGAGGGACAGAGATGGTTGGGAAACTCCCCCAGTAACAAAGGAGCTGGCAGGCACCCCTTACCTTTCCCTGCTCCCCAGCATAAACACATAGCCACCTGTGGAAACCAGTGTAGTGCCACCATACACCACCTAACTTGCTTATACTGCACCCTGCCTCCCCAACTTTGGCAGATCTGCCCCTCCAGCCAGGGTTGCCTCAGTCCCAGCACTGTGGGTCCCCTTCCCCAGAAATCCTGAGCAAACCTTGCTAACACTGTGTATCCTGAATTGCATGCTTTGTGGGGCCTCAGTCCCAGTAGAAGCAAAGTCCTTTCTCCAAGGGGACCTGTGCACAAACCTTGCTAAGATTCCAAGTCCTGCCCCCCCACACTTTATGGATCTGCCCCCTCTAATCTGCTCTATGCCAGAGCCCATTCAAAGTGGGACCACAAACCTGGCAGTGTGCAAGCAGTCCTGGCAGGGCCAACACCACTCTGAAGTGACTCCTGCTCTGGAAAGAGAGGATATCCACACACACCAGTCTGACTGTGACCCCGGCAGCGGGCTGGGGGCAGACAGCTGGTCTGACTACAGGCCCCACCCACCAACAAAAGCTTCTCAGGGCACAACACAGGGAAAGCACCCTGCAATTTGGTGCTATTGCATCTCTGGTAAACTCCTAGTCTGACTCAACTCAAGCCCAAGGAAGTCACAGACTGACCCACTAATAGCACAGGGACCAAACACTGCTCACAACAGACAAAGAGAGCCACTGCAGATGACTGGACTGGAGGAAAAAGCAGGTTGGTTACAAGAGCAAGGTGCACCAAACACACATAGGAGGAGACATTCTGTAAACAGGGGACACTGCACTGCACAGCATTAGAGGATCTCTTCTTTATAAAGCCACACCTTTCTTTTTTTTTTTTAAAGATTTTATTTATCTATTTGACAGAGAGAGACACAGTGAGAGAGGGAACACAAGCAGGGGGAGTTGGAGAGGGAGAAGCAGGCTTCCTGCGGAGCAGGGAGCCCAATGTGGGGCTCGATCCCAGAACCCTGGGATCATGACCTGAGCCGAAGGCAGACGCTTAACGACTGAGCCACCCAGGCGCCCCAAGCCACACCTTTCAAGAGCAGGAGACATATCGGACTTACATAACACAGAAACAAACTTACAAACTTACATAACACAGAGAGGTAAACAAAATGAGGAGACAGCGGAATATGTCCCAAATGAAAGAAAAGGACAAAACCACAGCAAGAGACTTAAGTGAAACAGAGATAATATACCTGATAGAGAATTTAAAATAATAATCATAAAGATACTCATTGGGCTTGAGAAAAGAGTGGAGGGCATCAGTGAGATCCATAATGAAGAGATAAAAGAAGAATCAATTAGAGATGAACACAATAAATAAAATTAGATGGAATAAATGGTAGACCAGAGGAAGCAGAAGAATGGATCAGCAACCTGGAGGACAGAGTAATGGAAAGTAATCAAGCTGAATGAAAAAAACATTTATGCAAAATAGAACAGACTTAGAGAACTCAGTGACTCCATCAAGCATAATAATAATTTCATTATACAGATCCTAGAAAAAGAGAGAGAAAAAGGGCCAGAAAACTTATCTGAAGAAATAAAAGTGAAAACTACCTAAATCCAGGGAAGGAAACAGAAATTCAGATCCAAGAGGCAAAGATCTCCCAACAAAATCAACCGAAGGATGGGCACCTGGGTGGCTCAGTTGGTTAAGCATCCAACTCTTGATTTTGGCTCAGGTCATGATCCCAGGATCATAAGATCAAGCCCTGCATCAGGCTCCACCACACCGGGCATGGGGGCATGGAAACTGTTTAAGATGCCCCTCTCTCTCCTTCTGCGGTCCGTGCCTCCCAGCCCCCCTCCCCCCCCCGCCCTGTGCACTCTAAATCAATCAGTCAACCAAAGGAGGTCCAACCAAGCACACAGCAATTAAAATGGCAAAAAGTAGTGATAAAGAATTTTAAAAGCAACAAGAGAAAAGAAAACAGTTACACACAAGGGTAACCCCACTAGATTATCAGCTGATTTTTCAGCAGAAATTTTGCAGGCCAGAAGAGAGTGAAGTGGCATATTCTAAGTACTGAAAGGAAAAAAATCTGCAGCCAAGAATATTCTATCCAGCAAGGCTATCATTCAAAATAGAAGGAGAGGTAAAGAGTTTCCAAACAAAAGTTAAATGAATTCATGACCACTAAACCATCCCTACAAGAAATGTTGAAGGGGACTCTTTAAGTGGAAAGGGAAGACCATAAGTAAGAGTAACAAAAGTAGGGAGCATAAAAGTGGCAAAAATTGGGGCACCTGGGTGGCTCAGTTGTTTAAGCATCTGACTCTTGATTTCAGCTCAGGTCATGATCTCAGGGTCATGGGACTGGCCTCAGGTCCGGCTCCACACTCAGCAGGGAGTCTGCTTGGGACTGTCTCTCTCCCTCTTCCATTGTCCCTGCCCCACCCCAGCATGAGCTTTATCTAAAATAAATAATTTTTTTTTTAAAAAGCAGTAAAAATAAGTATATCTGTAAAAATCAGCCAAGCAACTCACAAAATAAAAGGATGTAAAGTATGACACCTATACCTAAAACGTGGGATGGAGAGGAGTAAAAAAAAGGATTCAAACTTAACCAACCATCAACTTAATATAGGCCACTATATGCAGAAGATGTTATATACCAAATTCATCCTATGAAGCCAGCATTACCCTGAACCAAAACCAGATAAAGATACTACAAAAAAGAGAACTACAGGCCAATATTGCGGATGAACATAGATGCAAAAATCCTCAACAAAATGTAGCAAACCGAATCCAACAATACATTAAAAGAATCATTCACCACAATCAAGTGGAATTTATTCTGTATGCAAGGGTGATTCAATATTTACAAATAAATCAACATGACACATTACATAAATAAGAGAAAGGATAAAAACCATATAATCATTTCAATAGATTCAGAAAAAGTATTTCACAAAGTACAACAAACATTCATGATAAAATTCCTCAACAGGGGCACCTGGCTGGCTCAGTTGGTGGAGCATGTGACTCTTGATCTTGAGGTTGTGAGTTTAAATCCCAAGTTGGGCTTAGGGCTTACTTAAAAAAAAAAAAAAAAAAAAAAAAATGCCTTGACAAAGTAGGTTTAGAGGGACTATACCTCAGATAATAAAAGCTACATATGAGGGGCGCCTGGGTGACTCAGTTGGTTAAGTGTCTGCCTTCGGCTCAGGTCATGATCCCAGGACCCTGGGATCAAGGCCCAAGTCAGGCTCCCTGTTCAGTGGAGAGCCTGCTTCTCCCTCACCTCTGCCCCATCCCCCGTCGTATTCTCTTGCTCTCACTCTCTCTCGCTCTATCTCAAATAAATAAAATCTTAAAAAAAATAAAAGCTACATATGAAAAACCCACAGCTACTGTCATATCAATGGGGACAAACTGAGAGCTCTTTCCCTAACATAAGGAACAAAAGAAGAAGTGTCTACTCTCACCACTTTTATTCAACATAGTACTGAAAGTCCTAGCCACAGCAATCAGGCAACAAAAAGAAATAAAAAGCATTCAAATTGGTAAGGAAGAAGTAAAACTTTCATTATTTGCAGATGACATGATACTATTATGTAGAAAACCCTAAAGATTCCACCAAAAAACTACTAGAACTGATTAACGAATTCAGTAAGACCACAGGATACATAAATCAATGTACAGAAATCTGTTCCATTTCTATTCACCTTAATGCAGCAGAAAGAGAAATTAAGAAAACAATCCCATTTAAAATTACACCAAAAATAATAGAATACCTAAGAATAGGGGTGCCTGGGTGGCTCAGTGGGTTAAGTGCCGGACTCTTGGTTTTTGGCTCAGGTCATGATCTCACTGTAATGAGATTGAGCCCTGCACTGGGTTCTGTGCTGAGCTGAGTGTGGAGTCTGCTTTGGATTCTCTCTCTCCTCTTCCTCTGCTCCTCCCCTGCTCACACGCTTGTGCTCTCTCTCTCAAAAAGAATGATCTGAAGACAGGCAGAATAAACTCCACAACTAAATGTAGGGGGGGAAAGCTCCATCTGAGAGGTTGGGAAGGGCAGAAACCATGGTCATGACCTGCCCCTAGGAGGGAGGGAGCTGTTGACACAGAACAGGGAAAGCCCCAGGGAGCTCACACAGGGAAGACAAATCCTCAAAATGTCTGGCCCTGAAAACCAGAGGGGCTGAATTCGATGAGTTTGTATAACCAGCGGGACTTGGAGCCTGGAGCTTTAAAAGTCAGCTGACTCAGCACTGGACAAGCCAGCAAGATGAGTGATAGCTGAGTCCTTACCCCTAAGAGACAACAGTCCATGGAGAGGCAACATAGAAGGGACAAGTTTGCATAACACCTGGGACAAATGCAAAGGAGACCTGTTTATAGGGAATTTGGAGCATGTTGGGAGACTTCTCCAGGAACAAAGGAGCTGGCAGTAGCCATTTTCCGTCGTGCCCCCGCCCCCAGCATAGTAAACAGAGAGCCACCTGCAGGAGGCTGCACTGCACAGACTCGCCTGCTACCTAACCTGCTAGCAGTGCACCTGCCCACGAGTTCTCCTGAGCACTCACCCACTCCAAGCCTGCTGGCCTCAGCCCTGGGCTCAGTGCAAATTTTGTTAATGCCATGTGTGCCTTGCCCAGCCACTGCGTGCCATGCCCCCAGCCGCTGCTCTTTGAGGAATCCAGCCTGGGACTAGCGGTTCGGCACAAATTATGCTAACACTGCCACCCTGCCCCAGAGCCCTCCTGTGGTCACACTCCCTCAGAGCTGGACTGCCTGGGTCCCACTAACAGCCAACAATAGGCAGAGTCAGTGCAGACATCTGGACTGAAAGGAAAAGTGACTCAGACAAAATAGGACTCAAGCAACACACATAAGAGATGCCCCTGAAGTAGCAAGCTTCTGATAAACAGGGGGGACACGGGAGCATAGGACACTACAGAACCTCCTCTTTTTCATAAAGTCACTACTTTCAAGAGCAGAAGATGTAGCCAACTTTCCTAACACACAGCAACAGACACAGCAAGACAGACAAGATAGAGGAATGTGCCCCAAATGAAAGAACAGGACAAAATCACAGCAGGAGATCTAAGTGAACAGAAATAAGTAACATACTGATCAAGATTTAAAGTAATGATTATAAAGATACTCACTGACTTCAGAAAAGGGTGGAGGACATCAGTGAGACCCTTGACAAAGAGATAAAAAAAATAACATATCAGAGATGATGAACTCAATAAATGAAATTAAAAATACAACAGATGGAATAAATAATAGGCTACAGGAAGCGGAGGAGCCAGGAGCTCCAACTTCAAGCAATTCTTCAAGGACTGGAAATGAGAATGGGCGTCTCCCTGTCCCCTGCCTCCTGCCTGCTTTCTCCTTCTCCAGTTGCCTGATCAGTGCTGAGGTGCCCCCATGGATGTTCAATAGAGACTAGTGCTTTCCTGGAAAAAAAATAAATAAAGGAGACAAGGCAACAAGAAAATATAACAATTGTAAATACTTATGCATCCAACATGGGAGTACCCAAATACATAACACAGTTAATTACAAACATGGAACTAATTGATAGTAATACAATAATAGCCGGAGACTTTGACATCCCACTTAAATTGACGGACAGATCATCCAAACAGAAAATCAAAAAGGGAACAGTGGCTTTGAATGACACACTGGACCAGATGGATTTAGCAGGTATATTCAGAACACTCCCTCCTAAAACAGCAGAATACACATTCTTTTCTATTATACATGGGATGTTCTCCAGAATAGATCACATATTAGGCCACGAAACATGCCTCAACAAATAAAAAAAGACTGAAGTCATACCATGCATCTTTTCTGACCACAACGTTCTCAAACTAGAAATCAACCCCAAGAAAAAATCTGGAAGGATCACAAATACATGGAAGTTAAATAACATGCTACTAAACAATGACTGGGTCAACCAAGAAATCAAAGAGGAAATAAAAAAGTACATGGAAACAAGTATAAATGAAAACACAATGGTCCAAAACCTTTAGGATACAGCAAAAGTGGTTCTGAGGGAAGTTTATAGCAATACAGGACTACCTCAAGAAGCAAGAAAAATCTCAAATAAACAGCCTAACCTTCTACACCTAAAGGAGATAGAAAAACAAACCAAACAAAACCCCAAACCAGAAGGAAGGAAATAATACAGGTTAGAGCAAAATAAATGATCTAGAAACTAATAAAACAATAGAAGAGAGCAATGAAACAAAAGCTGCTTCTTTGGAAGATCAACAAAATTAATAGACCTTTACTCAGACTCATAAAGGACTCAAACAAAATCATAAACAAAAGAGGATAAATAACAATAAACACCACAGAAATGCCAACAATTATAAGAGAATATTATGAAAAACTATATGTCAGCAAATTAGACAACCTAAAACAAATGGATAAATTCCTAGAAATATATAACCTACCAAAGCTGAAGCAGAAAAAAACCAGAATATTTGAACAGACTGATTATCAGCAAGGAGACTGAATCAGTAATCTCAGTAATCAGGGGCGCCTGGGTGGCTCAGTCATTAAGCGTCTGCCTTCAGCTCAGGTCATGATCCCAGGGTCCTGGGATGGAGCCCCGCATTGGGCTCCCTGCTTGGCAGGAGGCCTGCTTCTCCCTCTCTCTCTCCCCCTGCTGTGTTCTCTCTCTCGCACTGTCTCTCTCTATCAAATAAATAAATAAAATCTTAAAAAAAAAAGTAATCTCAGTAATCAAAAAACTCCCAACAAACAAAAGCCCAGGACCAGACAGTTTCACAGGTGACTTTTACCAAACATTTAAAGAAAAGTTAATACCTATTCTCCTTCAACTATTCCAAAACATAGAAGGAAAACTCGAATACATTCTATGAGGCTAGTGTCACCCTGATACAAAAACCAGATAAAGACACCACAAAAAAAGAGAACTACAGGCCAATATCTCTGATAAACATGGATGCAAAAATCTTCAACAAAATACTAGCAAACAGAATCCAAAGATACATTAAAAAATTCATTCACCACGATCAAGTGGGATTTATTCCTGGGATGCAAAAGTGGTTCAATATTTGCTAATCAATCAACATGATACATCACATTAATAAGAGAAAAGATTAAAAAAATCTGATCGGTGGGAGGAGCAAGATGGCGAGGAGTAGGAGACCTGGATTTCGTCTGGTCTCAGGAATTCAGCTGGATAGGGATCAAACCATTCTGAACACCTACAAACTCAACAGGAGATCGAAGAAAAGAATAGTAGCAACTCTTTGAACAGAAAGTGACCACTTTCTGGAAGGTAGGACGTGCGGAGAACTGAATCCGAGGTGATATTCGGGAGGATAGACGGCGGGGGAGGGGGCCTCCATCGGCCACTTCTGGCAAGTGATAGAGCCACAGAGCACAGAATCGGAACTTTTAGAAGTCGGCTCCACTGAGGGACGTCACTCCAGTGGCTCAGCAGGGGGTGGAACCCTCACTGGGACAGTGTGGTCTCAGGACCCTCGGGGTCACAGAAAGACCGGGGATGCCTGAGTGCGGCAGAGCTCCCAGAGATCTGAGTGGGGAAGCCGGCTGCAGAGACGGAGCCAAGGCGCGGGCTCTCAGCTCGGGGTTGCCATGAACAGTGATCCGCGGCACAGTCGGGCCACTGCTCCTCCAGCAGGGACCCAACAAGCGGCAGATCCAGGGAGACTCACCTTCTTCCCCCGGGAGGAGAGGTGCTGGAGCGCACCGCAGGGATCTGCTGGGTTTGGAGACTCCACACGGGGTCGGGTGCCAGAGATAGAAACGCGCGGTCACAGGCCGGGTGATCACGGAGTGCGGCTGGAGACCGGGGAGACGAGAGTGACTGACTGCTTTTCTCTGGGGGCACACTGAGGAGTGGGGCCCTGAGTTCTCAGCTCCTCCAGGGCGGAGATTGGGAGGCCGCCATTTTCATTCTCGGCCTCCAAAGCTGTACGGAAAGCTTGCAGGGAACAAAAGCTCCCGAGAGCAAACCCGAGCAGATTACTTAGCCCGGATCGGCAAGGGTGGGGCAATTCCGCCTCCGGCAAAGACATTTGGGAACCACGACAACAGGCCCCTCCCCCAGAAGATCAGCGAGAACAGCCAGCCAAGACCAAGTCTACCGATCAATGAGAACGGCAGAACTCCAGCGCTAGGGGAATACTGCACATAGAATCCATGGCTTTTTTACCATGATTCTTTAGTCTTTCAAAGTTATTTTTTTAATTTTCTTTTTTTCTTTTTTATTTGAATTTTTCTTTTTCCCTTTTTCAACCAATATCTTATTTATCCCTTTTTAAAAAGATCTTTTTTATTTTTCATTTTTAGAGTCATATTCTATCCCTTCATAGTAGTTAACCTTATTATTGGTATATATATGTAAGTTGTTCTCTCTTTAAAATTTTGGGATACAGTTTCTTCTAACAGACCAAAATATACCCTAAATCTCTAGTGTATGGCTTTGTTCTAGTCTCCTGCCTGATCACATTCTCTCCCCCCGCCTTTTCTTTAAATTCCTCTTCTTTCTTTTTTCAACCAACTTCTTATCAAATCCTTTTATAAAATCTTTTATAATTTTCATCTTTATAGTCATATTCCATCCCTTCATCATATTAACCCTTATTTTTGTACATATATACGTTTTTCTTTCTTTAAAATTTTGGGAGGCACTCTCTTCTAACAGACCAAAATATGCCCAAAATCTAGTGTGTGGCACAGATCTATGCACCAGCCTGATCATATTTGATCATATTCTTTTTTTAACTTTTTCTTTTTTTTCTTTTTTCTTTCCCTTTTTTTCCCCCCGGTTTCAGGTCTCTTCTGATTTGTTTAGTGTATATTTTTCTAGGGTCGTTGTTACCCTGTTAGCATTTTGTTCTCTCATTCATCTATTCTCCTCTGGGCAAAATGACAAGACGGAAAAAATCACCTCAAAAAAAAGAACAAGAGGCAGTACGGACTGCCAGGGACCTAATCAATACGGACATTAGTAAGATGTCGGAACTAGAGTTCAGAATGACGATTTTAAAGATACTAGCTGGGCTTGAAAAAAGCATGGAAGATATTAGAGAAACCCTTTCTGGAGAAATAAAAGAACTAAAGTCTAACCAAGTTGAAATCAAAAAGGCTATTAATGAGGTGCAATCAAAAATGGAGGCTCTAACTGCTAGGATAAATGAGGCAGAAGAGAGAATTAGTGATACAGAAGACCAAATGATGGAAAATAAAGAAGCTGAGAAAAAGAGAGATAAACAACTACTGGATCACGAGGGCAGAATTCAAGAGGTAAGTGATACCATAGACGAAACAATATTAGAATAATTGGGATCCCAGAAGAAGAAGAAAGAGAGAGAGGGGCAGAAGGTATATTGGAGCAAATTATAGCAGAGAACTTCCCTAATTTGGGGAAGGAAACAGGCATCAAAATGCAGGAGGCACAGAGAACCCCACTCAAAATCAATAAAAATAGGTCAACACCCTGACATCTAATAGTAAAACTTATGAGTTTCAGAGACAAAGAGAAAATTCTGAAAGTAGCTCGGGACAAGAGATCTGTAACCTACAATGGTGGAAACATTAGATTGGCAACAGACCTATCCACAGAGACCTGGCAGGCTAGAAAGGACTGGCAGGATATATTCAGAGCACTAAATGAGAAAAATATGCAGTCAAGAATACTATATCCAGCTAGGCTGCCATTGAAAATAGAAGGAGAGATAAAAAGCTTCCAGGACAAACAAAAACTAAAGGAATTTGCAAACACAAAACCAGCCCTACAAGAAATCTTGAAAGGGGTTCTCTAAGCAAAGAGAGAGCCTAAAAGTAACATAGACCAGAATGGAACAGAGACAATATACAGTAACAGTCACCTTACAGGCAATACAATGGCACTAAATTCCTATCTTTCAATAGTTACCCTGAATGTAAATGGGCTAAATGCCCCAATCAAAAGACACAGGCTATCAGACTGGATAAAAAAACAAGACCCATCGATATGCTGTCTGCAAGAGACTCATTTTAGACCCAGACACCTCCAGATTGAAAGTGAGGTGGTGGAAAACCACTTACCATGCTAATGGACACCAAGAGAAAGCTGGGGTGGCAATCCTTATATCAGACAAATTAGATTTTAAACCGAAAGACTATAATAAGAGATGAGGAAGGACACTATATCCTACTTAAAGGGTCTATCCAACAAGGAGATCTAACAATTGTAAATATCTATGCCCCTAACATGGGAGCAGCCAATTATATAAGCCAATTAATAACAAAAGCAAAGAAACACATCAACAACAATACAATAATAGTGGGAGACTTTAACACCCCCCTCGCTGAAATGGACAAATCATCTAACCAAAAGATCAACAAAGAAATAAAGACTTTAAATGACACACTGGACCAAATGGACTTCACAGATATATTCAGAACATTCCATCCCAAAGCAACAGAATACACATTCTTCTCTAGTGCACATGGAACATTCTCCAGAATAGATCACATCCTAGGTCACAAATCAGGTCTCAACCGGTACCAAAAGATTGGGATCATTCCCTGCATATTTTCAGACCACAATGCTTTGAAACTAGAACTCAATCACAAGAGGAAAGTCGGAAAGAACTCAGATACATGGAGGCTAAAGAGCATCCTACTAAAGAATGAATGGGTCAACCAGGAAATTAAAGAAGAATTAAAATTCATGGAAACAAATGAAAATGAAAACACAACTGTTCAAAATCTTTGGGATGCAGCAGAGGCAGTCCTAAGAGGAAAGTATATAGCAATAAGAAATAAAAGGCATCCGAATCAGCAAAGAAGTCAAACTCACTCTCTGCAGATGATATGATACTTTATGTGGAAAACCCAAAGACTCCACCCCAAAATTGCTGGAACTCATACAGGAATTCAGTAAAGTGGCAGGATATAAAATCAATGCACAGAAATCAGTGGCATTCCTATACACAAGACAGAAGAAAGAGAAATTAAGGAGTCGATCCCATTTACAATTGCACCCAAAACTATAAGATACCTAGAAATAAATCTAACCAAAGAGGCAAAGAATCTGTACTCAGAAAACTATAAAATACTCATGAAAGAAACTGAGGAAGACACAAAGAAATGGAAAAATGTTCTATGCTCATGGATTGGAAGAACAAATGTTGTGAAGATGTCAATGCAACCTAGAGCAATCTACACATTTAAAGCAATCCCTATCAAAATACCATCCACTTTTTTCAAAGAAATGGAACAAATAATCCTAAAATTTGTATGGAACCAGAAAAGACCCCGAATAGCCAGAGGAATGTTGAAAAAGAAAAGCAAAGCTGGTGGCATCACAATTCCAGACGTCAAGCTCTATTACAAAGCTGTCATGATCAAGACAGTATGGTACTGGCACAAAAACAGACACATAGATCAATGGAACAGAATAGAGAACCCAGAAATAGACCCTCAACTCTATGGTCAACTAATCTTCGACAAAGCAGGAAAGAATGTCCAATGGAAAAAAGACAGTCTCTTCAACAAATGGTGTTGGGAAAATTGGACAGCCACATGCAGAAGAATGAAACTGGACCATTTCCTTACACCACACACAAAAATAGACTCCAAATGGTTGAAAGACCTCAATGTGAGACAGGAGTCCATCAAAATCCTAAAGGAGAACACAGGCAGCAACCTCTTCGACCTCAGCCGCAGCAACTTCTTCCTAGAAA
>NW_022589732.1:13628951-13640515 GCF_004348235.1 Phoca vitulina | reverse complement strand
GAGACGAACCATGAGAGACTATGGACTCTGAGAAACAAACTGAGGGTTCTAGAGGGGAGGGGGGTGGGGGGATGGGTTAGCCTGGTGATGGGTATTAAAGAGGGCACGTACTGAATGGAGCACTGGGTGTTATACGCAAACAATGAATCATGGAACACTACATCAAAAACTAATGATGTAATGTATGGTGATTAACATAATAAAATTTTTTAAAAATCTGATTTCAATAGATGCAGAAAATGCATTTGATAAAGTACAACATCCTTTTATGATAAAAGCCCTCAACAAAGTAGGTTTAGAGGAACATACCTCAACATGATAAAGGCCATATATGAAGAACCAACAGCTAGTAACATACTCAATGGGGGGAAAACTGAGAGCTTTCCTCTTAAGGTCAGGAATAAGACAAGGAAGTCCACTCTCACAACTTTTATTCAACATAGTACTGGAAGTCCTAGCCACAGCAATCAGACAACAAAAAGAAATAAAAGGCATCCACATTGGTAAGGAAGAAGTAAAACTCTTAGTATTTGCAGATGACATGATACTATACATAGAAAACCTGAAAGACTCCACCAAAAGACTACTAGAACTGATAAATGAATTCAGTAAAGTTGCCGGGTACAAAATCAATGTGCAGAAATCTGTTGAATTTCTATACACTAATAATAAAGCAACAGAAAGAAAGAGAAAATAATTCCCTTTAAATTTGCACCAAAAAAATAAGATACCTAGGACTAAACCTAACCAAACAGGTGAAAGATCTGTACTCAGAAAACTGTAAAACACTGATGAAAGAAATGGAAGATAACACAAAGAAATGGAAAGACATTCCATGCTCATAGATGCGAAGATCAAATATTGTTAAAATGTCTATACCACCAAAAGTAATCAACAGATTTATTGTAATCCCTATCAAACTACCAACAACATTTTTCACAGAACTAGAGCAAATTATCTTTAAATTTGTATGCAACCACAAAAGACCCTGAATAGCCAAAGTAATCTTGAAAAAGAAAAAAAACAAATCTGAAGGTATCACAATTCCAGATTTCAAGTTATACTACAAAGATGTAGTCATAAAAATAGTATGGTACTGGCACAAAAATAGACACATAGGTCAATAAAACAGAATAGAAAGCCCAGAAATAAACCTACATTAAATGGCTAATTAACTTACAACAAAGCAGGACAGAATATGAAATGGGATAAAGACAGTCTCTTCAGCAAATAGTGTTGGAGAAACTGGATAGCAACAGACAAAAGAATGAAACTGAACCACTTTCCTACATCATACACACAAATACACTCAAAATGGATTAAAGACTTAAATGTGAGACCTGAAACTGTAAAAATCCTAGAAGAGAACACAGACAGTAATTTCTCTGATATCAGCTGTAGCAATATTTTCTAGATATTTCTCTTGAGGCAAGGGAAGTAAAAGCACAAATAAACTATTGGGACTACCTCAAAATAAAAAGCTTCTGCACAGTGAAGGAAATAATCAACAAAACTAAAAGTCAACCTACAGAATGGGAGAAAATATTTGCAAATGACTTATCTAATAAAAGGTTAGTATCCAAAATATGTAAAGAACTTATACAATTCAACACCCCCCAAAAAATCCAATTAAATATAGGCAGAAGACGTGAACAGACATTTTTCCAAAGATGACATACGGATGGCCAACAGACCAAAACATGCTCAACATCACTCCTCACCACGGAAATGCAAAACTACAATAGATATCACCTCACACTTGTCAGAATGGCTAAAATCAACAATACAAGAAACAACAGGTGTTGGTGATGATGTGGAGAACGGGAAATCCTCTTGCACTGTTGGTGGGAATGCAAACTGGTACAGGCACTCTGGAAAACAGTATGGAGTTTCCTCAAAAAGTTAAAAATAGAACTACCCTACAATCCAGCAATTGCACTACTGGGTATTTACCCAAAGAATACAAAACACTAATTCAAAGGGATATATGCAACCCTATGTTTAGAACAGCATTATTTATGGTAGTCAAGATACAGAAGCAGCCCATGTCCATAGATTGATGAATGGATAAAGAAGATGTGAGAAAAAAAAATATATATGCAATGACATGGATGGAGCTAGAAAGTATAATGCTAAGTGAAGTAAGTCAGGCAGAGAAAGGCAATACCATATGATTTCACTCATATGTGAAATTTAAGAAACAAAGTAAACAGCAAAGGGAAAAAAGAGAGAGAAACAACCCAAAAAACAGACTCTTAACTATAGAGAACAAACTACTGCTTACCACAGGGGAGGTGGGTGGGAGGATGGCTGAAACAGGTGATGGGGATTAAGGAGTGCACTTGTCATGATGAGCACTGGATGATGTATGGAATTTTTGAATTACTATATTGTGCACCTGAAACTAATATAACACTGTAGTTAACTATACTGGAATTAAATAATAAAAAAAGATGTGGCCACACAAAAAAAATCTCCTAGTAACCAACCTCAAAGACATGGATATCTGTGATTTACTTAATAAAGAAATCAGGGGTGCCTGGGTGGCTCAATCGGTTGAGTGTCCCACTCCTGATTTTGGCTCAGGTCATGATCTCAGGATCATGAGACTGAGCCCCACATCGGGCTCTGCACTCAGGGTGGATTTTCTTGAGATTCTCTCTCCCTCTGCCCCTCACCACCACCCCAACCCCTGGCTTGCATGCACACGCTCCCTCTTTCTCTCAAATAAATAACCTTTTAAAAAAAAGTTTTAAAAAGGAAGAAGAAAATAAATCAAAAGAACAGTTTTTTTAAAGGATTTTATTTATTTTTATTTATTTGACACAGAGAGAGAAAGTGAGAGAGAGAGCACAAGCAGGGGGAGTGGCAGGCAGGCAGAGGGAGAGGGAGAAGCAAGCTCTCTGCTGAGCAAGGAGCCCAATGCGGGGCTCTATCTCAGGACCCTGGGATCATGACCCGAGCTGAAGGCAGCCATTTAACTGACCGAGCCACCCAGGTGCCCCAAAAGAACTGTTTTAAGGTTGCTCAATGAGCTACATGAAAATACAGAAAGACAATTCAATGAAATCAGAAAAAATACAGGAACAAAATAAGAAGCATAAGAAAGACAGAAGTCATAAAAAGAACCAAGCAGAAAATCTGGAGCTGAAGAATACAATGAGTAAGATGAAAAATGCAATACAGGGTGCCTGGGTGGCTCAGTCGTTAAGCGTCTGCCTTCGGCTCAGGTCATGATCCCAGGGTCCTGGGATCAAGTCCCACATCGGGCTCCCTCCTCGAGGGGAAGCCTGCTTCTCCCTCTCCCGCTGCTTGTGTTCCTGCTCTCGCTAACTCTGTCTCTGTCAAATAAATAAATAAAATCTTTAAAAAAAAAAAAAAAAAGAAAAGAAAGAAAAATGCAATACAGAGCACCAACAACAAAATGGGTCAAGCAGAAAAAAAAACCCAAAAATGTGTGAATTAAAAAAAAGTGTGAACTAGAAGATAAGGCTTTTGAAATTATCCAGTCAGAGGAGGATAGAGAAAGCCAACTTAATCTATGGGACAACATCAAAAGACACAATTAGTGCATTATTAGAGTTCCAGAGAGAGAAGAGAAGGAGAAGGAGTCAGCTTATTTAAAGAAATAGTGGGGAGGAACTCCCCAAATCTGGGTAGAGATGATAATATCTAAGTTCATGAAGCTCATAGGTCACCAAAGAAACTCTTTTTAAAGATTTTATTTATTAATTTGACAAAGAGAGATAGCAAGAGCAGGAACACAAGCAGGGGGAGTGGAAGAGGGAGAAGCAGGCTTCCCGTGGGGCAGGGAGCCCGATGTGGGGCTCGATCCCAGGACCCTGGGATCATGACCTGAGCCTAAGGCAGATGCCTAACGACTGAGCCACCCAGGCACCCCCAAAGAAACTCATCTTAGCGTGAAGAGATCTTCACCCTTATCCGACACATTAGACCAGATGGACTTAACACACATATATAGAACATTCCATGCAAAAAACCCCAGAATACACAAGTGCACATAGTACATTCTCCAGGAAAGATAATATGTTAGACCACAAAACAAGTCTAAATAAATTTAAGAAGATTGAAATTATATCAAGAATCTTTTTTGACCTCAATGGTAAACTAAAATTACAAGAAGAAAAACCAATTTTAAGGAAAAAAAAAATCACAAATATGTGGAAATTAAACAACATGCTACTGAACATCCAATGGGTCAAAGAATATCTCAAAAGAGAAATAATACCTTGAGACAAATGAAACCAAAATATAACATACCGAAACTTAAGGGATGCAGCAAAAGCCATTCAAAAGGGAAGTTCACAGTGATAAATGTCTACATTAAGAAACAAGAAAGGCCTCAAATAAACAACCTAACTTTATATCTCAAGGAACTAGAAAAAGAACAAATGAAGCCCAAGGTTAGTAGAAGGAAGGAAATAAACTTCAGAGTGGAAGTAAATGAATTAGAGACTAAAAAGAGGATAGAAAAAAATCACTGAAATTGAGAGCTGATTTTTGTTTTGTTTTATTTTTAAAGATTTTATTTATTTATTTGACAGAGAGAGACACAGCAAGAGAAGGAACACAAGCAGGGGGGAGTGGGAGAGGGAGAAGCAGGCTTCCCGCCGAGCAGGGAGCCCGATGTGGGACTCTATCCCAGTACCCTGGGATCATGACCTGAGCTGAAGGCAGATGCTCAACGACTGAGCCACCCAGGCACCCCGAGAGCTGATTTTTTAAAAAAGATAAACAAAATTGAAAAATTTTTAGCTAGACTCACCAAGGGAAAAAAAGGGATATAACCAATACCACAGAAAGACAAGGGATCATAGGGACAACTATGAATAATTATACACCAACAAATTAGGCATCTAGAGGAAATGGATAAACTCCTAAAATATACAACCTACCAAGACCAAGTCAAGAAGGGATAGAAAATCTGAACAAACCAGTTACTAATAAGGAGATTGAATTAGCAATCAAAAATCTTGCAACAAACAAAAGTCCAAGATCAGATAGCTTCAC
Organism: Phoca vitulina; assembly: GCF_004348235.1. Lineage (NCBI taxonomy): Eukaryota > Metazoa > Chordata > Mammalia > Carnivora > Phocidae > Phoca > Phoca vitulina. The sequence continues at coordinate 13,635,484 of NW_022589732.1, read as the reverse complement.
TGGTGAATTCTACCAAACATTTAAAGGATTAATACACATCCTTCTCAAACTCTTCCAAAAAAATAGAAGAGGAGAGACCCTTCCAAACTCATTTTATGAGGCCAGCATTATCCTGATGTCAAATCCAGACAAGAACACTACAAGAAAAGAACAGTACTAGCCAATATACCCAATGAATATAGATGCAAAAATCCTCAAATTATTAGCAAACTGAATTCAACAATACATTAAAAGGATCATACACCATAATCATATGGGATTTATTCTAGGGATGCAAGATTGGTTTGATTCATATTAATCAATGTGATACACCACATTAACACAATGAAGGGTGAATATCATATGATCATCTCAATAGATGCAGAAAAAGCATTTGACAAAATACACACTTATGATAAAATCTCTCAATAAAATGGGTATAGAGGGAACATGACTCAATGTAATAAAGGCCATATATGACAAGCCAACAGCTAACATCACATTCAACAGGGAAAAGTTGAAAAATTTTCTACTGACATGAGGAACAATACAAGGATGCTCACTCTCACCACCTTTTATTTTTTTTTTTAAAGATTTTATTTATTTATTTGGCAGAGAGAGACACAGCGAGAGAGGGAACACAAGCAAGGGGAGTGGGAGAGGGAGAAGCAGGCTTTCTGCTCAGCAGAGAGCCTGATGCGGGGCTCGATCCCAGGACCCTGGGATCATGACCTGAGCCGAAGGCAGATGCTTAACGACTGAGCCACCCAGGTGCCTCCACTTTTTTTTTTTTAAGAGAGGGAACAGGGGGAGGGGTAAAGGGAGAGGGAGAGAGAGAGAATCTTAAACAGGCTCCACACTGGGCATGGAGCCCGACATGGGGGCTCGATTTCACAACCCTGAGATCATGACCTGAGTCAAAATCAAAAGTCAGATGCTTAACTGACTGAGCCACCCAGGCAACCCCAAAAATGGTAAATTGAACCATTGCAAGTTAGGGACTGTCTGTACACTGAAGCCCATAAGAAATTGATGAAAGTAATTGAAGAAGACACAGTGGAAAGATACCCATGGATTGGAAGAATATTAAAATGTCCATTATACCCAAAAACATTTATTGATTCAATGCAATTCCCATCAAAATTCCAATGGCTTTTTTCACAGAAATAGAACAAACAATCCTGAATTTGTATGGAACCACAAAAGACTGTGAATGGCCAAAGCAATCCTGAGAATGAGGAACAGAGCTGGAGGCATAACTTCATGATTTCAAACTATACTGCAAAGCTATAGCAATTAAAACAGTATGGTATTGGCATAAAAGCAGACACATAGATCCATGGGAAAAAACAGAGAGCCCAGAAATAAACCCAGGCATATATGGTCAACTAATTAACAACAAAGGACCCCAAAACAGTTTCAATAAATGGCACTGAGAACACTGGGCAGTCACATTCAAGAGAATGAAAATGGATTACTATCTTTCACCACACACAAAAATAAACTCAAAATGGATTAAAGACTTGAATGTAAGACCTGAAACCATAAAACTTCTGGAAGAAAACATAGGCAGTGAACTCCTTGACATTGGTCTTGGTGATTATTTTTTTGGACTTGACACCAAAAGCAACAAAAATAAACAAGTGGGACTACATCAAACTAAAAAGCTTTTGTACCACAAGGGAAACCATCAAAAAATTAAAAAGCAACCTATGGAATGGGAGAAAATATTTGCAAATCATATATCTGATAAGGGGTTAATATCCAAACTCATGCAACTCAATAGCAAAAAAACAAAATCCAATTAAAAAATGGGCTGAGTGTTCTGAATGGACATTTTCTAAAGATGACACCAGGTGACCAACAGGTACATGAGAAGGTACTCAACATAACCAGTCATCAGGGAAAGGCAAATCCAAACCGCAATATCACTTCACACCTGTTGCAATGGCTGCTTTCAAAAAGACGAGAAATAACATGTGTTGGTGAGGATGTAGAGAAAAGGGAACCCCATGTGCACTATTGGTGGGAATGTAAATTGGTACAGCCGCTATGGAAAATAGTATGGAGGGGCGCCTGGGTGGCTCAGTCAGTTAAGCATCAGACTCTTGATTTTGGCTCAGGTCATGATCTCAGGATCATGAGATTGAATGTGGAGCCTTCTGCCCCCACCCCCCCAGTTCATGCATGTGCACACTCTCCAAAAATAAATTAAAAATAAAGAAAAAAGAAAACAGTATGGAGGTTCCTCAAAAAATTAAAAATAGATCATATGATCCAGCAGTTCCATTTCTGGGTTATATATCCAAAGGAAATGTAATCAGAATCTTGAAGAGTTATCTATACTCCCATGTTCATTGTAGCATTATTCACACTAGCAAATGTATGGAAACAACCTAAGTGTCTGTCTACAGTGAATGGATAAAGAAAATGTCACACACACACACACACACACACACACACACACACACACACACACACAGGAATATTACTCAACCATGAAAAAGAAGGAAATCTTGCTATTTGTGACAACATGGATGGAACTTGAGGGCATTACATTCAGTGGTAGGAGTCAGACAGAGAAAGATAAATACTGTGTGATATCACTATTTTATGTGGATTCTAAAAAAAGCAGAACTCATAGAAACAGAGTTGAGAAGTGGTTGCCAGAGGTTAGGGGTTGGGGAAATTGGGGAGATATTGGTAAAAGGGCACAAACATCTAGTTACAGACAAAAAAGTTCTGGGGATGTAATATACAGAGGGGTGACTATAGTTTAACAATATTATATATTTGAAAGTTGCTAAGAAAATTGATGTTAAATTGTTCTTCCACAAAGAAGAAATTTTAATTATGCAAGGTGAGGGAGGTGTTAATTAATGCTGTTGCAGTAATCATTTCACGATATATATCAAATCAACATGATCTACATCTTAAGTTCACAGAATATTTATGTCCATTATAGCTCAGTAAAGCCGGGGAAAAGAATTGGGCAAAGAGGGACTTGAATAGACAGTTCTCCAAAGATGACATACAAATAACCAATAAACACATGAAAAGATGCTCAACATCACTAATCATTAGGGAACATAAATCTAGAACAATGAGACACTATCTTGCACCCAGTAGGATGGCTACTGTCAAAAAAAGGGGGGAGGGGGAAATAAGCAGTGTAGGTGAGGATGTGGAGAAATTGGAAGCTATGTGCACTGCTGGGGGAATGTAAATGGTGCAGCCAGCATGGAAAACAGTCTGATGGTTCCTTGAAAAGTTTAACATAAAATTACCACATGATCTAACAAATCCAGTTCTAGGTATGTTCCCCAAAGAACTGGAAGCAGGGACTTGAACAGGTATTTGTACACCAATATTCCTAACAGTATTATTCACAATAATGAAGTACTGAAAGCATAACATGGATGAACCTTGAAAACATTATGTTAAGTGAAACTAGCCAGATATAAAAGGACAAATGTATGATTCCACTTTTATGTGGTGCCTAGAATAGGCAAATTACCGACAGAAAGTAGAATAGTGGTTGCCAGATGCTGGGGGAAGAGCGCGATGGGGAATTACTGTTTAATACGGATGGAGTTTCAATTTGGGATGATGAAAAAATTCTGGAGATGGGCAGTGAGGACGGTTGAACAACACTCTGAATGTACTTAGTGGACTTAATGCCACATAAATGGTTAAAATGGCAAATATTATGCATATTTTATCACAAAAATAAAAAATTTATGGTATCAAGAAATAGGGAACAATACTGTTAATTCCAGTAACAGTTGCATCAGCATGAAGTTCCTTCTCAAAATTAAAAATTATCAGATATTATTTGCAATCTTGCATTTGCCAAGAGCAACTGACATTGCTTTCGATTATATGACTTGAAAATGAAGTTAGTAAGAGTGTAAATCTTGATGAGTTATTAAATACATTTGCGGAAAAGTCAGAAAAATCTTATGATCAGTGAAGACATCACATATTATTACAGGAGCACATACTGTATTACATAAAATTATGACACCCAAAAATATTTTTGCAATTTGCAAGTTTATATTGTTACTCAGTTACCACTATTACCCAGGATATTTTACGAGTATTAAGACATTTTTAAAGGAAAAGCCCTATATTTTAGTTCCTTTAGCAGCACGTTTTCCCTGCTTTTTGAAAAAGAGCTTCTCCTTTCCATTTGGACCGGGCCCCACAAATCATGTACTTGGCCCTCCCTGACCCCCCCCCCCCCCCTTTACCAGCGACAGCCTGTCCATTTCCGACAGAGTCCCTTTGCCTTTGTAGCTCAGTGGTGTCCTCTCTCAAATGGGAATGAGGTCTACTCTGCTTCATAGATTTGATGTGAGACCCACACACAGTGGTTTGGAAAATATAGGTGCTTTAAAATACTGGTGGCCTCGTTGTTCATACAAAGTATTTTTTAACCATTGCCCTTCATGGAGTCTGAGTGTCTAGATAAATAGATTTCTTATCTAAAATAAAGAAATGTAATTCATTATTTCCTATGGAATTGTCCAGACTTTTGAGAGAGAACCTCAATGACTCCTTCTGTTCATAAAGGTATCATTTATCTAGATGAGTGATCTCATAGATGGAATTTATTTCTTCATGTGACTAAAAGCAAAGTATGAAAGTGATGCCAAAATACTGGACTCCCGTCAAAGGTCGTAAAGCCTAAAATTTCAAATACCGTTTCTGATAACTCCCCTAACTTCTAAGCGGCTCCGAGTGAAAACAACCTGAGGAGAGCGGAGTTCCCTCAGCACCATCCCTGGGCAATCCGTAGGCATCAGACCCAGAGTGGGAACAACACTGCTGGAAGCAAAGACGCAAAAATGTCCCAGCGCTGTGGGTAGTTGCACTCACGAGCTCTGCCAGATTGGAGGACGGAGTCTGAGAGCCAAGAAGAGACCAAGACAGAGGCTGGGGTCCCAAATCTGAAAGCCCACTTCATGCGCACTCTGACAATATCCTGACCGTTGGGACAGGTGACACGGTTAACCCACTGTCACTGGGGGCTTCCTGAACCCTCAAGACATCCTGCCTAATCTCCCTGGAGACCATGCACAGGTGACTGACTTCGGGTGGCGCCGAGACCCGGGGACAAGCTCTTGTGTCAAGAGGCTAGCTCTGAGGGACCAAACTTATAACTGATCAATAGGTTAACAAGCTGGTTGGGGGCAGAGTCCCAATTGCTCTGCTGCTCATGCCTCCTTCAAGTGGGCCCACATCTCCCTCCTCCAGGCCTGTGGAATCCACTTTGAAGTGCTCTCACTGGCCATCCCTCAGACAGGCCCTCCCACTGCCTAACCTTTGCCCTTTCTAATTGCCCTGATCTCATCCCAACGTCCATGGCTATGTTTAAAGTCCACCTCTGGGGGAACACACCAACTGAGTGTTCCAGATAATCCCCTTTCCAGTCCTGCTTGACATCTGGCCAGCAGGCTGTGGGCCTGGACTTCCTGGGACACTGGCTGGGGTTTGAGGAAGGACCTCAGTACCTACCTGGCTTCAGGATGAAGCTGGCCACCGGCTTCTTGATCTTGTGGCTCAGCCTGGGAGGTGGCCTGGCTCAGAGTGACACGAGCCCTGAGGCTGAGGAGTCCTATTCAGACTGGGGCCTTCGGCACATCAGGGGCAGCTTTGAATCTGTCAACAGCTACTTCGATTCCTTTCTGGAGCTGCTGGGAGGGAAAAACGGAGTCTGTCAGTACCGATGCCGATACGGTGAGTGCACGTGAGGTCTCCCCTGCTGGGCCTGTGGGCAGCTGGAGCGGGGTCCCAGCCTGGCAGGCTCTTCTCCCCGTCAGCCACCTCCTAAGTCGGCTTGCCAGACCCGGCAAATAAAAACATAGGACTCCCAGTGAAATTTGATTTTCAAATAAACCACCAATAATTTGTTAATATATTTGAAATATTTGGGACACACTCACGCTGACAAATTATTGCTTGTTTATCTGAAATACAAATTTCACTGAGCTGCCTGTACTTTTTCTAACAAACTTACTCCAGGGAGCCTTGTTCCCCGGGGGCCGCTTTAATGAGTTTGTTGTGAGGCCAGTTCTGAGGAACAGGAAGCAAGGTTGGAGGGGGGGGCGGGGGGAGAAGATGAGGGGTCTTTGGGAGGAGTTCCTAGGGATGAACACTGGAGATGAGCATTCGGAGACAATTCCGCCAGCGGGTGAAACAGCCTCCTCAGCCACGCCGTGACTGTCTCCCTCATGCAGTTCACACCTTCCTTCCAGCTCTGTCAGTCTCTGACGGGCGTCGGTGTGTCCGACCCTCCCAGGAGGACAGTCCCCACTGTCACTGCCTCACTCAGCAACGGCAGGCCTGCAGGGGTAGGGAGGGCTTGCAGCCAGCCGTCTCTGCCCACCGTGGGTCGGGCCCCGAGCAGGCCTCGCACTGTCCCTCAGGCCTGATGTCCGATGTACAACTGCGAACGGGTAGGAGCCCCACGTTGCCGGAGTTGTAAAGAGGGTACCTGGGAGCCAGGGTGCACATGTAGGAGTCCCTGGCGTCAGGTCTCCCTTCTCTGC